>NC_079168.1:60125548-60270548 GCF_947568905.1 Ostrea edulis | reverse complement strand
CTTGAGTCCAAACATACCTTCAAATATTCATTAAAGCCACACATGACCCGAAAACTCGCAGCTTCATATGATTTCGTTTGTTGACGTAGCCATGTTAGGTAGCCGGTCAATTCGAACTCTGTTGCTATAGAGATCTATTCATAAAATTGGTTGTAAGTTATATATTCGCTCTTCATTTATTATCAACATGAATAATTAATAGAAATTAAAAACTATAGTTTTTGTAAAGGTAAAATAAGCTCTTGATTAACGAAAATGCTACACAAGCCCATTAGATGGAAACCGGCCGATGTGGCCACCCATGACTAATGAAAGCCGCATTTGAATAATTATCATTTAATGGGACTGGGGTGGTATATTATTTAAACTATTGTGCCAGCATGGAAATGAACCGGGATTCGAATGCATTAACAACTTACACATAAACAGAGTTATACATACACATCATTTAATTGATAGTAGTATCATCAATTCAAAATATTGAGCAGGCAATATCTTCCTATGTCAAGAGTGAATTGACCATGTGACCTAAAAATCAATAGGGGTCATCTACTCCTTATGCTGTACCAGTGTACCAAGTTTGGTGTCAATCAAGCAAATAATTCTTAAAATATAGGAGACAGCATATTACTATGTCCAGTTCAACAATTGACTTTTGACCTCAAAATCAATAGGAGTCATCTACGCCTGAAGATGTACCAGTGTGCTAAGTTTGATGTCTGTCAAGCAAAGGGTTATCAAGATATTGAGCGGACAGTATAATCCAATGTCCAGGTTGACCCTTGACCATGTGACTTCAAAAACACTAGGAGTCATCTTCTCCTGAATATGTACCAGTGTACCAAGTTTGATGTCTGTCAAGCAAAGGGTTCTCAAGATATTGAGCAGACAGTATATTCCAATGTCCAGTTTGACCCTTGACCTTTGATCATGTGACCTCAAAATCAATAGGAGTCATTTTCTCCTGAAGATATACCAGTGTACTAAGTTTGATGTCTGTCAAGTAAAGGGTTCTCAAGATATTGAGCGGACAGTATATTCTAATGTCCTGTTTGACTCTTGACCTTTGACCATGTGACCTCAAAATCAATAGGAGTCATCTTCTCCTGAAGTTGTACCAGTGTACCAAGTTTGATGTCTGTCAAGCAAAGGGTTCCCTAGACATTGAATGGTCAGTATATTCCTATGCCCAATTTGACCCTTGAGCATCTGACCTCAAAATCAATAGGGGTCATCTACTCCTTAGGATGTACCAGTGTGCTAAGTTTGATGTTTTTCATGCAAAGGGTTCTCAAGATATTGAGCGGACATTATATTCCCATGTCCAGAGTAGATTGACCCTTGACCTTTGAACCTGAAAAACACTAGGGGTCCTCTTCTACTCATAACCAACCCACATATGAAATATTATTATCATCAAGTGAATGGTTCTCAAGATATTGAGCGGACAACACATGGTCTACAGACCGACCGACCGACAGTTGCAAAACAATATGCCTCCTCTTTTTCAAAGGGGGGCATATAAAATCATTAGAATGATTGTATCTTGTTTAACGTCTCTCCCGAGAATTTTTCCACTCTTATGGAGATGTCCAAAATCATAATTAGAAATTTGAAGTTAATAATCCCATATTTTTTATTTTATTTTCCCGGGATAGAGGTCTATCTCGACTTTTGTTGGAAGTTCCTATTGGATCCGGGTTAGAAGAATAGAGCCTCATTGCCCCTTCCTTGTTGTAAGAGGCAAAATCCGAGGCCCTGTGTCACAACAGGTGTGGCACGATAAAGATCCCTCCCTGTTCAAAGACTGTAAGCGCCGAGCATATAGGCCTAAATTTTGCAGGCCTTTACCGGCAATGGTGATGTCTCCATGTGAGTGAAAGATTCTCAAGAGAAACGTTAAACAATATTCAATCATTCAATCTTATCGGATGGTTCAGCTTCGTCAACCATTTTTTATTTTAGATTAGTCGCGGCAGGAATATTCGTATTATTAACAAAAAATATCAACGTCAGCAATTTTTGATTTTTAAAATGACAATCGATTATTCACATCGTTTCAGTTATAGCGACCGACAATCGGTAAATCATTATTACAGACTCTTTAGAAACTTTAAAGAAACAAGAGATGTTTGTAAAACATGTGTCCCCATGGTGCAGAATTGAACAGGGTTATACACACACATCATTTAGTTGATAGTAGTATCATCAATTCAAAATATTGAGCACACAATATCTTCCTATGTCAAGAGTGAATTGACCATGTGACCTAAAAATCAATAGGGGTCATCTTCACCTTGTGCTGTACCAGTGTACCAAGTTTGGTGTCAATCAAGCAAATAATTCTTAAAATATAGGAGACAATATATTACTATGTCCAGTTTAATCCTTGACCTTTGACCATGTGACCTCAAAATCAATAAGGGTCATCTTCTCCTGAAGATGTACTAGTGTACTAAGTTTGATGTCTGTCAAGCAAAGGGTTCTCAAGTTATTGAACGGACAATATATTCCTATATCCAGTTTGCCCCTTGACCTTTGACTTTAAAATCAATAGGGGTCATCTTCTAAAGATATACCAGTGTACCAAGTTTGATGTCTGTCAAGCAAAGGGTTCTCTAGACATTAGTGGACAGTATATTCCTATGTCCAGTTTGTCCCTTGATCTTTGACCATGTGACCTCAAAATCAATAGGGGTCATCTACTCCTTAGGATGTACCAGTGTACCAAGTTTGATGTCTATCAAGCAAAGGGTTCTCAAGATATTGAGCGGACAGTATATTCTTATGTCCAGAGTAAATTGACCTTTGAACCTGAAAAACAAGATATTGAGTGGACAACATGTGGTCTATCGACAAACATACCAACCGACAGGTGCAAAGCAATATGCCCCTCTTCTTTGAAGGGGGCGTAAAAATAAAACAGAACACAAAAAAAAAAAAAAAACACCACCCAACCATGTACACCTTACCTTTCAAGAAGTTCCAATAGACTTAATGGGGAGAGTGTACCCCCTAGATACTTTTAAACCTTTTCCCAGTAAATACTTCTGAAGTGTACTTCACAGATTTCTTGAAAATTCTCGGTAACGTTGGATCAGATGAAGGTAACAAGAGGCACTGTGAGAAATGCTCACTAAGAATACCCCCCGCTTACCCCAATCTCCCAAAGGGTGTTGGTAATAGGTATAAACTACCTCTTTTCTGAGTGTAAAAAACAAATGGCATGACAAACCGAACCATATTGCTACTTCGATGTCCAGTGCGCGTGACCTTTGACCTTTTGACCCCAAAATCGATAGGGAACATCTTCATCCCATGGGTAATCCATATGTATGATATGGTGACTGTAGGTGGAAAGGATAACGCTTTAGAGCCCGGAAACCATATTGCTACTTCGATGTCCAGTGTGCTTGACCTTTGGACCCAAAAATCGATAGGGAACATCTTTATCCCATGGGTAGTCCATATGTATGATATGGTGATTGTAGGTGGAAAGGATAATGCTTTAGAGCCAGGAAACCATATTGCTACTTCGATGTCCAGTGCGCGTGACCTTTGACTTTTTGACCCCAAAATCGATAGCAAACATCTTCATCCCATGGGTAGTCCATATGTATTATATGGCGACTGTAGGTGGAAAGGATAACGCTTTAGAGCCCGGAAACCATATTGCTACTTCGATGTCCAGTGCGCTTGACTTTTGACCTTAAAATCGATAGGGAACATCTTCATCCCATGGGTAGTCCATATATATGATATGGTGACGGTAGGTGGAAAGGATAATGCTTTAGAGCCCGGAAACCATTGCGTCTACAGACGGACGGACAACCCGATTCCAGTATACCCCCCCACAACTTGTTGCGGGGGGTGTAATAAATATTCAACATAAGTTATGGTGGTATCAATGACCAAAATCATGACTGAGAATTTCAGAATGATGACTTCTGTTCAATTCCAAGAAAGGCATGACCAATGTACATGATAGGAGAGGCCTTGAAGGTACATAACATGGTCGCCCAGCTTGCCAAGCAGGTTCAAACAAACGATTCCTTTTCTCTTAACTTTTAGCTGATTCCTCATGTTTTTGTTTTAATGTTTTGCAGGGTTTGGCTTTCTTATGAAATTTTATGGACCACATGGTCACCAATTTTTCTGGTCTTACAAATTTTTTGGCCCATGTCGGTTTCTAGTTGAGACATTTAAATAGTGACATTTAAAGGACATTTATTTCTAGTTGTGTCAGTCCAAATGTCTGAAACTTCTTTTTTAAAAAAGTCAAAACGCTGCTCCATCAGTTTACAGAACCTACCCCGACTAGTCAAGTCTTTGCATATGGCAACTCGTGGCTTCCCTCCCTGTACCATCTTGGTAAATTTATTCATCTCTGGAGAAGCATTCAGAACTCCATCGATGTCAATATTTTCTTTGTCATTCATATTGTTGTCACCCTGCAGGGCTTTGACTTTCTTGGTCCTTTTAGGGGTAGGTCCAGAGGGAGTTTTCTCTCCTTTACTTACGCTGGACCTACGCTTTTGTTTGACAGGTTTCGATGCATCTTTATTCTTCCCTTTTTTGGTGACCTGTAAAAAAGATGAAACAATGCCATGACACTGCAAAGAGCAAAGTACCTATAGAAAATCTATCAAGTGAATGAACAAGAGGTCTATGGGCCACATCACTTCATCAAACATTTTGCTGTCCACAGAGAGAAGTAGAAATCTGTTAAAAATTGGAAAGAATAGATATATAATAACTTCTGTTATTTTTCACTCCCCACAGGTCATGATTCAAATTGAACTGAATTTGCACTTCCTAATGTTTTCATACTGACATATTTACATTCACAGTGTGTTGTATTCTGCTAAATTTCTATTTAGCATGCACAAGTCAAATCACGTCATTACGTAGTGCTATGTGACTCTTTACAAAACAATGTTTTTTAAAACACGGAAATAGATTATTTTTACTCTGTCAATAACTTAATCTGTAACAGAGTTTAAGAAAAAATTTCCTTATTGATCAAAAATGTATAATATTGTCCATTAAAACAAATGAGGTACCAGGGGAAGGCACTTTAAAATTTGGGTAACCACCCATAGAAGCATAAAAATGTAATGAGGGACCACTCACAGAAGCAATTTTAGATAGTGCGGCACCACCCATAGAAGTGAAATAAATGTGAAATACACTTTTTCTTTAAATTCAATATGTATGAATGACTATTTATAACCCCTGAATAGAGGTCTATTTTCAGATGTTCCCAAGCATGATAGTAAAGAGAAGAGTATCTTGGGTGTCATCACCATTCAAATAACTGGCCATCAATGAAGCTTGATCATAGAACCACCGATTTATTTTATCAAGACTGTCTTTCTTAAACATGATGAACTAAATTAATTTTATAAGTCTACCTGTTCATAAATAGTCTAATATTGTAAATGTTCAAAAACAACTATTAAAAGTTTTAAAATTGACTAGTATTTTGAGCATTAAAAGACAAGAAAATGTGTCTCTTTACGTAAATAAAATGATATTCTATGTTTCTTAGTCAATATATAAATTTACAACCCGCAACTTAAGATTTGTGAGGCTCTATTCTACCGTTTTCAACAATTTCGATAAATTCCAATTTCTCGATTCATATTTGTGCGCCATGTTTGGTGCATAGGCGCTCCCCAGCTTAATTGTTAAAAAAATTATATATCTTATAGTATAGTAGATATATATTTTTTTTAACAATTAAGCTGGGGAGTGCCTATGGTTTGGTGTACTGAAATTTCAACTTCCGATTGTCAAGTCATTTGCATATGTCATATAAAGTAGTATTTACATCAATGAACAAGTATGGAGGCGAAAGCTATTTCGTCGGTATTGAAAAAGTTTGAATTTAATATCAAGTTAAAAACCAAACAGCAGAGTGTAAATTCTTTCTGCAACAATGATTTTCCTTTCTTTGTCGAAGTGGCTCAAGTAACTACATTTTCGCGCCGATTGTCATTGTTTAGCTTTTTCATTAGATCCACCTACGAGATTTCGGGATAACAAGCATGGCGGAGCAGACGAAGAATTTTGCATGCTGTACATTATATTTAATGAAAAACACCTTTATTACACATGCCCTAGCACAAAGTTGGTACTCCTTTAACCTTTTGGTGTAATTTGTAAACAACATTTGGGACTAATACACAGTGCAGAGTTTATTATCGGTTTATTCATAAAATTATTTTGCAACATTACGGAGATCCTATGGAATTGTAGCCTCATCCCGATAACGTCAGAATTAAAAAAAAATTGGACAGGGCTACATTATTGCAGCTAGAAAAAATCAAAAACCGTTTCAATGGACCACGAGCACGTTTCGTTTTCCATTTTGGACAAGGGAGATAATCCTAATTTCCGGTCGCTATAATTTTAGAGTCAAACTGGAAACAATAACCGGATTACGGAACCTCATCGACCGAGATAAAACGAAGACAGAAAACTGCGTTTGTTTCACATTCTACTTTCAACCCTTCCCTTCTCTTGTTGTTTTCCTCTCAGTTTCGGTAAAAAATAAAGATTTTATCAAAACAACCACCCACAGATGCAGTTTTCTGGCAGTAGGTACCCACCATATATGCAATTTTCTACCAATGACAAGCACCCATAGATTTTTTTTTAATTGCCATCCCCGGGTACCTCATATGTTTTAATGGAACAGCCCTTACAATACTGATCTTTATATACTCCTATTTGAAATGAAATTTACACTTGTTCGCATGAAATACGCCGAAATTATTAAAGATAATAAAAGTCACGCTTTATTTATCAGCTGTTTTTCTAAACAACAAAGGTGCATTAAATTGTTACCCTTGGACAAAAAATAAGGGCAAATTTTAGGGGTAAAATTTTAAAAAATTAGGGTTAAAATTAGGAATTTTTAACCAAATTGCGGAAGTTTTAATTATTTAAAAGGATTTACCTTGTCAAATTTGACAATAAAGAAACTCACATGACACACAAATAAGATGCAAGTACAGGAAGGGCGTATTCCAGTGTTCCATGGTCTCAGCTATTATTGGCTATAACCTAAAATCTCAACTCTTTATTACAAAGTCACAACCAATAAACAAGCTTGACACATGGATCCACAGGTCAACTGCCTTTCACTGCATCAGCATTATCTGAATAAGAACTGCAATCTACGTTAATAACACACATTTTGTATGAATGCATTTTGATTTTTCAAGACTTATAAAAAAGTAGGAATTGACATGAAAAATAAGGGCTTTTTTAGGATTTCCCCTTGAATTTTACATTTTTTTTTAGGAATTTTAGCAAAACTGAAAAAAATTAGGAATTTTAGGGCCGCTGGACAGCCTGCATAAAAACACCTGAGAATCTGAAGAACAAAATGATTATGAACATTTTATTACAGATGCAATATTCATCATGTTGACTGCACAAAGTAGGTCAACCGATTTTTTCACACTTTTTTCGGCGAGGTTGCATACATGTTACAATATCAGATACATTCAGTATTTACTCCACTTTAATTTGATACATAGGTTTCCTAACTAAACAACTGCGCAAACGAGCGCTTTCAAAAATAATATCATGCATATTTTAGTTCACCATCAGAAATTACGTTGCCTATCGGGCTGACAAAATCTCCAGCTCAGAGCTTTGTTTACTGTAGACAATGGAAATACTTATGAGGACAACTCCTTCAAACTTCAAATCGTAGTGTCCAATGGGGATTTAAAAATTAACAAGAGGCACATGGGCGACATCTCTCACCGGAGTCACCTTGGCTCATATTTAAAGATTTTTCCTATATATTCGCCTGCCAAACTTCGATCCCTATTGTGGCCACATACAACCCCGGGGAGCCAAGATTTTAACAAACTTGAATCTGCACTATGTCAGGAAGTTTTCATGTAAATCTCAGCTTTTCTGGCTCAGTGGTCCTTGAGAAGAAGATTTTTAAAGATTTTCCCTATATATTTGTATGTAAAACTTTGATCCCCTATTGTGGCCCCATCCTATCCCCGGGGGCTATGATTTGAACAAATTTCATCTGCACTATGTTAGGAAACTTTCATGTAAATTTCCACTTTCCTGGCCCGTAGTTTTTGAGAAGATTTTCCCTATATATTTCTATATAAAACTTTGACCTCCTATTGTGGCCCCATCGAACCCTGGGGCCATGATTTGAACAAACTTGAATCTGCACTGTCAGAAAGCTTTCATGTAAATTTCAGCTTTTCTGGCACAGTGGTTCTTGAGAAGATTTTTCCATACATTCAGAGCTGCCAACATTATGAAATGGAAAATAGTAAGGCGGGGGTCAGGGGGCGTAGGCGGCCCCCTGCCGCTGGAGATCTTTTATTAATAAATATGTAACCTGAGCAATTTTAGGCATGTACTTCAAATCCAAATTTAATGAATTTAGACATACTAATTGTTATGCATTTTACAACTGCAGAAGGTCAAATACATCTTTTATTGATTTTACTTTCTAAAACTTGTGTAAAAAATATTGTTACATTAGTATATTATATAATTTTACAGTTACTGTGTCAGTTATTCTGGCAAGTGTTTTAATGTCATTTTCCCCACCGTGAGATGCTGAAGTTTGTCAAACAAATTGTACGCTTACCATACAACCCCTCTGAAAATAAATCCCACTTTTTTGCTTAATTGAAGGATATCCCTGGAAGTCCTGGGACTTCCTTGTGAAGTCCCACTTCTCCCATGTCCTAATGCAGTGGGATAATACAGGAGTTCATGTTTCTGCATTTGTCCTGGAATATCCCACTTACATCAAGAGTGACTTTGCAAGAATTTCTAGGACATATTTATTACCTAAATGTCTTACAAAGTCCCACTCTCATAGCAGCAGGTTTTTCTAGGACATTCTTGTGTTTTTCAGGACTTTATTATAAAATGAAAACATCGTCCCAGAAATTCCCTAAAAATCTCATACTTGATACATTCAAGATAATGCAAGACTTTACATTGCTTTCCAGGACTTCGTATTAAAAGTATGCAAAGAGAGAAGTCTTGCAATTACCCTCAAAATCTTACAACCAGTGAAGTCAGATTATAAAGGACTTTAATGAGGGTTACAGGACTTTTAGATATTGTTACAAAATTAAATCCTTGTCATATCAAAGAAAAGATTTTACATTTTCTGGATTACCTTGACATGTCATTGCTACATAGTTCAGGCTAAAAAAAACCCTGTAAGAACAGTGAATGATTCGTGGATAAGAACATTTATGTATACAACAACAATCATGTCATAATAAGTTGTAATAGAAAAGACTATATTTCATCAAAAGTAGACTTGAAAAATGTTGGCTATGAGAACACTTCTTATAAATTTATAATGACAACAATCTGAACTTGAATAAAAATCACTTCACTGTCAAATGCGCTATTGAAATCCTCAATGTCACTTGAAAGACTACCATAATTTGAGTTTTGAGATGCTTCATCACAGGAGTTCAATCGGGTTTGTCATGGTTTTTTTTAAGGTTAGAATATTGTCCAGTGTATTATTAAGATCATTTTGATAACAGATTTCCAGTTCCTGGGCTACCTTCTTCAAAATAAAGAAGATCCCTTTTTGTGAAAGAATGTTCAAAAATTCATCAGATTCTGTGGTAGGCTTTTCCATTTCCAGAGATGACACAGCGGCATTAATGTTCGAAACTGAACTTAAAAAAATGTCTGTATCAAAAGGATTGCAATTCAGGCTCAAGTGATGATAAGTTAAAAGGATTTTCCAATGTCACGGTCGTATCACTTGAAGTACCAATGGCATATCAACTTTTGGATGTCACCACTGAAGATTGCAGTTGATGTTTTAATATTTAGTACATTTAGGAATTCGCATGTTTACATCTTTCTAGCACAGCATGTACCTTTTGGGTTCTCAATCTCCTGCAATAATAATTAATTACAAATTATTAATTAAGAAACTTAATTTTCAAGACACTGATTAAAAATTTTATATTTAGAAAAGTTTCTTTGACACATCAATGTTTTGAGGTGCAAATAGCAATAAATTATCACTGATGGATACAATCAGCTTGCCATGCTAAATTTTGTAACCGTACTGTCCGTAGTTATTTTACGAAGCAGTAATAATTACAGAACAAGGTCAACTGATCGAAACAGAATCATAATGATGGATATCCATGATACAATGTTCTGGTGATTATACCCTTTCCATCTAGATCGAACCAGTCAATTGGTTTACGTTAAAAAAAAAGAGTAGTTTGTTTTGATATGTTAAGCTGTAAATAGAATGATTGTATCGAGGAATTTCGAGTGGTCCAGTGATCAAGCGTGTATTTTTCCAATGCATGTAATCATTTACAAACGTAAACAAAATAAGCATATGGTACTTACAGAGTGTCATCCGTTACCCCGTAGTCCTTTTTCATTCCGATGTTATTGATTTCCATTCACAAATCTTTAAATCATAAATGCCTTCTTTGAAAGTTGTAACTTCCAGTGATGTCGTTTCGGTCAACTTGTACAATGTACGAAGCTTGTCGTGTTTTTTTCTTCTCCCCGTTCTAATTCGATATAAGATATATCATGTATAAAATATATCATATGTATATATATGAAGTCTTATACACTGGGTTTCCACTGGTCGATTGTATAACTTTTTACTGATCGTCTTTTGGTTACGTGTTGACCTGGGGACGAATCAGTCAGTGTACGACCTGACGTTCACGCAAGTGATCAAAGCGCCTTTTTTTTTCAATGTTCCTTTCTGGGCACGAAATCAGTGAAATATTCGCAAGGATGGAGAACATTCAACAGAATCAGTATGCAATCAAGCATGGAATGGATTCCAGATAGGAATATAGGATTCACCTTACACTCAGAAACTGGGGGATAGGCCTAGTTGTTCAAAATACACGGTGTTGCTGGTTAGTATTTTTACTTTTGGTTTATAATAATTCGTCTTTTTTGGTAGTCTAGTGGAATTGTCACACCTTAACAAATTATCATCCTGTTTCCAATATTTTTATCTAGTACATGTTCTCTTTCATTGTAGCATAGACTTGAAGAGATAGTTATGAATTTAGAATATTATCAAGGGACTTTTAATAAGGCACTGTTTTCAGTGGATGAACCGACATCATGCAGTGTGACAGGAAAACGCCCGGGAGACCAAAGATGGCTTAGATAAAAGGGAAGACGATGCAGAAGGTGCATATATACAAGTTCAAGACATAGATATTTTAAATTTTGCATGATGTTCATTTACAAAACCTGTTATGCAACCTCTCAAATAATTCATTATGCTATCTTTTAAGCCTCTGTACCAGAGAAAAATCCAGAGATGGCCCTCAAAGAAGTTAGAAACAAGTTGAGAGACCGTCTCAAGTTGTTTAGGTCTGGAGCCACCTTCCCCCACCCACGAGTCGAAGAAATAGATATTTGAACCAGGTTACCCGTGACATCAAGATAAACAAAATTCAACTTCAGGGACAATTTGATAATACCTGTTTAAAAATTTTTTTTTAGCTCACCTGGGCCAAAGGTTCAAGTGAGCTTTTCTGATCAAAATTTGTTCGTTGTCTGTCGTCGGCGAAAACTTTTCACATTTTCATCTTCTCCAGAACCACTGGGTCAATTTCAACCAAACTAAGTGACACAAAGCACCCTTGGGTGAAAGGCTTTCAAGTTTGTTCAAATGAAGGGCCATGCCCCTTCAAAGGGGAGATAATCGCAAAATATGGTGGGGTCATTCAAAAATCTTCTCAAGAACCACTTGGACAGAGAAGCTGAAATTTACATGAAAGACTCCTGACATAGTACAGATTCAAGTTTGTTAAAACCAATGACCCGGGAGGGGGTTGGATTGGGTCTGAATAGGGGATCAAAGTTTTACTTACAAATATACAGGGAAAATCTTTATGAAAATTGTCTTCTCAAGAAACACTTGGCCAGAAAAGCTGAGATTTACATGAAAGCTTCCCGACATAGTGTAGACTCAAGTTTGTAAAAATCACAGGGTTGTCACTAACGCAAGAATAGGATCACAGAAATTTCATTGGGGTTTGTCTGATATGGCGAGTCCCGAAGACGTGTCTCAGACTCTGAGTAAAAATCATAACTTTACTTAGAAGCCCTGATTTGTGTATTAATTAAAACTCATAGGAAAAAATCTAGGTAAAACGTTACGCTCTAATGTGAACCGAGATGATACCACCGAGTTCACAGTGTCCCCGGAATCCGACTTGTTTGTTTAGTGCAGTCAATTAGGTGCAAATTAGAATATAATATTGAAATTTAGATACAAAGTAAAAAACATTTTGCCACTCACAGGCAGTTATTTATATATGTTTCTTTTTTCTTTTTCTTTTTTTACAAATCAGGATCTATATTTAATTATAAATGTTTGTCTTCCGGTAGCCATTTTTATTGGAATCGAAAGTAGTGTAGTTTGTAAACTTTGGTAGATTTTACATCATTTTACAAACAAAATTAGTACGCATCTATTTTATCACAATAATTATTTAATTAAAATTTTGTTTAATACTGAATAGGTTTGTAACGATGATAGAGGATTCGGGGAAGTAATTCTGTTTGCAATGGGCAATTAGTTGTATGAGACCGAGTCGTGAATGATTACTTTTAATTTCATGTGTACAAAGTGATCACTGCACTGTTATGCATGGGCTTGGCGAAAATTAACTGATTTTTGCCATTTGTTGAAGATGAAAGTGAACAGAGGTACGACATCAGCTTGTGTTCACTCGGTATAAATAAAGGTGTAGGAAAAATCTAAATGACTCTTTAATTCAACTTTCATGGGACTCATCAAATTTTCATGGGACTCAAGCTGCTTACAAACCATGATACCGGGACTCGTCTTCAATATTTTCTAGTGACAACCCTGAATCGTGGCCCCCAAGGGTAGGTTTTGGCCACATTATAGGGACAAAAGTTTTACATACAAGTATATGGGAAATCTTTAAATATGGACCAAGATGACTAAGGTGAGTGATGTGGCCCATGGACCTCTTGTTTAATTATTTGTTTACGTAAGAAATAGTGCTTTTTAGCTCACCCCAGCCATAATTTAAATGAACTTTTCAAAGTACTTGCGTTGGAAGTTCATATAAGTATTGCTGAAATTTATGTATATGTATGCTAAATAAATTTTATTATCAGATTATCATTTTGATTCATAATTTCATTCTTAATTGCCACTTTTACAGAAAAGATACCACATATCCTGGATCTCGAGTTTTATTCCACAGTAGGGTAAGACCAAAACAGGTTAGTAGGATAAATTGGGACTTTCCAGGAGTCCTGCATCAACTCAAAAAGCAGGATTTTTAGGGAGATCCAATAAAATCCTGCAAAATCCCAGTCCTGTCTACTGGGACTTTCCAAGACATGTCCAGAATAATCCCACTTTCTCCCCTTTCAGATTGCAGGATTAAGTGAGACTTTGCAGGACTATAAAAGGCAAATTTAAGTGTTCAAATTATCCTTAAAAGTCCTGAAATGTCCCACTACCAATACCGTCCCTCTAATTCCTTGTCAATCTCAGTTTCAAAAAAGCAGGCCTTTTCAGGACAATCCCGATAAATCCTGGGGTTTTGTCTCGGGACTTCCTGGGATATCCTGCTGTATTTTCAGAGGGGAAACTCCCCCTTTCTGACTTTGAAACAAATAGACGTTTACAGAGTACTTGCATATTTTTCTTTGAATTTCTGGCTCTTCTTTGGGGGATTATTGTTGTTATTTCCAACAACACATGCCTTATGTTTAGTAGCAGCTGTCATATTGTTTATTTCAAAGCATTAAAATGATCAAGATTCTGTATATATATAGACTATGCAAACAAACGTAGTAACGACTATGGCTTGTTTATTATAAAAGTAAAAACCAATGACGGACAGCTCTAAAACTTTCGAAATGTCAAATAGGCGAATATCGGAAGATATATATTAAAATCGTAAGGCGTATTTTCGGTCCAAAAATCGTAAGCCTTATGCCAAAATCGTGAGGGTTGGCAGCTCTGTACATTTGTATGAAAAAATTTGATCCTAGTGTCGCCCCATCCTACCCCCAGGGGCCATGATTTTAACAAACTTGAATCTGTACTATGTCAGGAAACTTTCATGTAAATTTCAGCTTTTCTGGCCCAGTGGTTCTTGAGAAGAAGATTTTAAAAGATTTTTCCAATATATTTGTAGGGTAAAACTTTGACCCCCTATTGTGGCCCCATCCCTACCCCCAGGGGTCATGATTTGAACAAACATGATTCTGCACTACTCGCCTATAAGTCGGACTTTGGGGAGGTAAAAATTGTGATTACTATAGGGCACACAACATCTGGCAAGGCCCCAATTCGGAAGTTCCGAGTTCCCCAACAGTTATTTCCCTTTATCGAACTCTTCCGTAAATTATGACGTAAAATATGATGACAGTGGGCACATTTGCTAATTACTATCGTTGTATTATTTCTTAAAAGATGATATCCAGAGTTTCTGAGACCATCCTATCTCAGACCTGTTTACCCCTTATGAAAGCTGTCAGTAAGATTGTCAGTATTTTTGGTAGTCTGTCAGTACAAAGTCACCGGTGAGTGCCGCGAAGGCATGCCCCCCCCCCCCCCCCCAGAAAATTTTGAAAAACTAGATGCCATTTCCTGCTATCTGAGAGCTCCTGAAATCAGATTCAGAGGTTTATAAAGATGAAAATATACTAAGTATTATAGTTTAATTTTTTAAAAGTATGCTGAAAACCTTGTTGAGACCTCTCGACTTGTAAATTTCCCTAATATTTTTCATGCATATGTAGTACGGTTTCTCTGACACTTACCTCATATCTTTTAATTTTTAAACATCAGATCAATTAGCACTAGTCTACTTTTCTTTGCCGTACGTTCATGATCATCAGCTGCTTTCCGTTTTGACATGGTTTGTCACCATGCTGTATTAATCTCGATCTTTTACATGTTTTAGTATGTTTCTATTTCATAAAGCGCTTAGATGACTTTGATCTTTAAAAGTCAATAATTTTCTAGATTGAATTTTGACGAAACGATTTTTTTTTTTACCGATTATTGTTTTTGAACGTATTTTCGCGACCAATCACCGTAAAACATATTTTTTAAACTTTTACCGTAAAAAATACGGCGAAAACGTACAAGTAAACAGGTCTGCTATCTCAGAGGAAAGGCAACTTTAGTGAGTTTATGAATATTGGATAACAAAATGGCTCAAACAAATATTGTTAATTGCCATCTTTCTTTGATAAAAGGGTCACTCATGTAGAAGAGGAAACGAATAATGATTAAATAGCCAGTCTGATGATCTTATTCAAACAAATTATGCTTGATATGGCCAGAATATGCATACCAGTGATTGATATAAACAAAAGCTACGCTTTCATTACATTAATCGTACGTAATCGTTATGTACAGTGCCAGTCTACGATATAATATATACACTGTGTACCCACCATACGTCATAAAATGCGAAAGAGTTCGACAAAGGGAAATAACTTTTGGGTAACTCGGAACTTGCGTATTAGAATTCATCATTGTTTAATGACGCTTGCTACAAACATTTTTCAAAAATTATGAAAACTAAATTCGTTTTTGCAAGTAAAATGAATACACAATGTAAATTTATTCCAATGATTTCTAAATCAGGTGCCGTGAAGGATTCATATAGGGAGAGGTAATATATATTTCAACTTTTGAACATCATAGAAAATTCAAGACTCGCCCCCTCCCTCAAGAATTTTATGAAAATATATGTATGTATATATCAAGCCATGCTTGTTGTTTTTCGTTTCAAGTGTCCTCAAGTGTTGTTAAGGTAGGTCCTTAGTCCTGGATTTTTGGGGTTTAGGTAGCATTTTTTTGTTTGGAATCAATAAATTAACATTCAGAGTAATGAAAAAAGGCAAAACATTTAAGGGTTTCCATATTAATTTTCATTACATACACCACTAAAGTCATATACCCCGATGTAGATTTTTATGAAATTCATTGGAAACAGTTATTTGTTGTTATTTTAATATAAAAACAACAAAATATTTTTTGAATTGCATTTATTTATCGGGAAACATGTCAATAACTAAAACAAATGTCATTTTCAATATGTTCATCAAGGTTTAGAATAATATGTGGAAAATTATTGAATTAGCGTTATTCCCCAAAATGTTAAAAAACAAACAAATGTGGACGCATTTTCCTTATAGCATGGTTTACATATCATTTTTTCTGTTTATATTAGTAGAGTTACATCTGTTATAGTTATTCATGGGAAAAAATCCATACCTTTCCTTAATAATTTCATATCTATAGCTTCCAGATTATGTATACCCCCATCAAAAACTGAAGTCTGGCACCATACAGCTGAGCTATTTAAATCACTCGGGATTAAAATTGTATGTAATTTCATGAAAAGACACAAATAATGATTCCTTATCACCTTGGTAAAATGTTTGTCAAAAATAAAGGAAATATATCGCATTATGGACTTGATAAATAATTTAATGAAAACAGAGTTATTGTCCTTGGATTCAATATTTTGAAACATATCATTGACTATTCAAATATAACTAAGAATTTTGAAATATTTTATGGCTAACAAGATTTTTTACAATAACTATTGAAAAAGATTCCAACCAAATTTATGTTCCTATCATTAAATTATTGACTTTGCAAAATCCTATGACGTCACACGAGTGTGGAACTACGTTAAAACTATGAATTTTTCATTGTTCACCACTTTGTACCTTTGGTGTAGATTCATTTCTTTCCTTGTCTGACAATTTCTCCTTTTTAAATTTGCTTTGGGTTTTTTCTCCATCCACTAGGTTTTTGGTCGATTCTGAAGTGATGAATTCTATACACATCTTTGCCATGCCTTGTTCAGCTTCTGAAGACATAATGTTTGGAATCTCACAACGATTCTTTTCCCAGCAAAGAGCCCTTTTAAAAAATTCAAATTAATCTATAAATTTGTATAAACAGTGTGGTTTGACAGTATTTCGTACAGTAAAACTATGGAATGAAATTTGACGGTGATTCAAACCTCAGGGATGTGACTGAATTCCTCAGAAATGAGAGGAAAACTGGTCAAAAAGGGAGGAAAACACCTCACCTTACCTGGAAAAATATCATTTTCTGCCACTTTAGATCAAATCCAGAGTGTTTCATTTTTTTGAAAATTGAGCAAATCAGAGGATTTCTTCTGAAAAGAGGAAAAATCCCATCCCTGAAACCTTGAAGTATCACATACACTAAGAATAAATTTTCACATCCTCTACAAAAAAATCCCTGCACAATGCAGCATGATACGATTATAAATGCCAATAGTTACATTTTTAAATCATTTTTGCCTTTGATATCTTTACAAATTGTAATGATGGCCATTTCCTCATGAATGCACTGCAGTTGTGAACACTGATTATGAATCTTAATAAAGCACATCATTGAGCTTTGTTTCATCCAATGAATTTCTATTTGGTCTCATGGAGATTTAGATTTCAAAGGACTTAAAGTCTTGTGAATATAATCTAAAGACCTTTAGAAGGACTGCATTTTATTTTTATTCTAAGTATATTTAATATTGCAGTCTTTGAAAATTTCAAGTTTGAACATTTTTATTGAATATTAGTTAGTGATGAAACGACTGTCGCCGATGATCGATTGTCGGTCGTTCAGAGACCTACGATGCTACTAATCGATTACAAAATAAAAGTTGCCGACATCGTTGACCAAATAAAATCCGGAAATCACTTCAACTTTGTTCAAATTTTATTTTCTGTATGTCAAACCCGATCAAAAATAAGCAAAGAGAATGGCGAGGAGATATGAAGGACGGTAACAACAATGACATTCAACAGTCAAATAAAGGAGCCTATCTCTGATATCTTTGATACATTGAGATTATAGATAAATTCCATTACTTGATATATTGGAATTATGATTTATATACCAGTGAATAAATGAAACAAAGAAGAATTCAAATGTTGTTTCCGTACATTTAATGAAGCGATAACATAATACAGTACATGGCTATAAATAGCCACGGTCTAAAAACACCATAGGAGTTGACAATTTTAACAAAAGAAAGTCTTCTATGGAAGGATGACACTTGGCAAAGTCTCTCGACTGTCTGTTAACTGCAATTGTTAAATCACTGTTGCGTGAGGCACGCATGGAGATACTAACCACTAGGTCAACCATCATGTCATGCTGTTAGTTACAAACATATCAATGTTGTTGAAACACTTGACACAATACCATGCAATTTTATACATCATTAAAGGGTTTGGGTGACTTCATCTCAATGTCGAACTAAAAAGAAAACCAAGGACCGGGAATACATTTTTTCCTGGAAAATGATGATTTTTTTTTTTTTAAATACCGAAAAAAAATTCTAGGGTTGGGGCTATAATTTAGGGTCGGTCGGGTTAGCGGAAACACAACATATTTTATCAGTGGCCTTAGGCAAAAGTGTATTTAAATACCTGACTTGCTATATTACAGTCGAATGCAAGCACATTGAACATTTTGAGGGCTAAGATCTGCAGTTGTTAGATTCTACTATATAAACAAATACACTTTTGCGTCAAGCTGGTTTCTTTTGACGTCATCAAGCAAGGGGGATAAGTCATCTTACTATTTTGATACTTCACACCACAGCAACATTTGACGGTCTGTAACATCTGTTGATTTAAGATTTTTTGTGAATGACTTATTTACATTTGTTAAGTAATTAAAGAAGAACACATTTTCGTGCAAAACAAACTTTATTTTGAAAATCGTCTCCTATCACCTTAAAGCTTCCCATCTTCGGTTCTGATGTCATTCCCTCCACAAATCTTTCGTGCCATTTAAACACTAGTGCCCTCCAGTGATCTGATTTGATTTCCAGGAGTGGGGTGTGTGTGTGTGTGTCAAACCATAATCAACACAATATTTTGATTTCTCGTGCTCCAAGAATGCCATGGACATCGCCATATCACTCAAATTTCATTATAGGTATGTTTAAAATTTACATCCCTTCTCTGCCGTTTATGGCGTCCTGCGATCGTAAAACCAGTATATAACACGAACATCAGATTCCATTGAAATAAATTTGAATGCGATATATTCAATATGAAACTATTTGCCTTCATCTAATTAAGTGGTATGTACAAAGAAATATCTACTTATTTATGTACGTGCACCAACAATGCATATTTATGGATCTCATTTTATTTTAATAGCAACATCTCATTTATCTATTTCATTATGTATTTCAAATTTTACACTTTTGTTTAGAATAAGTAAGTTTTCTCATGTAAAAAATCTTTTGGATTTGATGCATAATTCAAAAACTAACATTGCGTACAACTTTTTGTGACAACCGTTGTATATACTGATGACATAGATAATTCACGTATTGCACCCAACCTCCAGCTACGACAGAGTTTCTGCAGAATTAATTGGCTTTAGTTGTATTATCCTCACCGGGTTTGTTCTGTTAACATCCCTAGACATAGGTGTTCATCTTTGTAACTCAGGGCAATTTCCACTTCTAGCTCTCCAACCTGACTGGGCCATTCACCCACTCCAAATATGATCAGTTGATCTGGTATGGGTGTTGGTATGTATTGACAATATACACCTTCATCTCGTCTAAAAAAAATTACAAACATTCTGAATTGCAAAAATTCATAATATGTTCATCAATTTACAATTCAATAATTTCTCATTTCGCAGATTTACCCCTATCCATTATAAATACAAGAGGCCCATGGGCCACATCGCTCACTGGAGTCACCTTGGCCCATATCTGAAGACTTTCCATATATATTTGCATGCAAGTCCTTAGTTCCTATTGTGACCCCAAACCTACCCCTGCAGGCCATGATTGTCAATTTCTTTGCCCCAATTATTATTAAAGTATGAGAAAGTAGCATATAATTCATGTGAAATTTTAATTGACAAGTCCGAAATCTTCAACACTAGTCTGAATTTCGCTGCTGTCATAGGCAAGAATCCACCCGATGACCTGGACCAGTAAATGTCCAAGTAAAAATAAACATGTGATATCAAAAGAACAATGGCGTATATCTCTGTTATATTAAGAACCTGTGTCTTGAAATTCTGCATGCAAGTGCAGGGATTTATCAGTACCTTCTCAGGAGGCAATATTCAGACCCATTCCCAATCGAAAATAGGCTCAAATTTTCCAAATTTGCGGGTAAAAATTCCCAAAAATAAAATTTTGAAAAAATTGTGTTGTTTTTTAATCGCAAATCGTGCATTCTGTTTCCTGAAATTTCTTTGCATTGTTCATGTCTCTACCTCCTCTGTAGAGAGAGGCTTTTCCTCAATGAATATTATTTGCACTCCATGCACATGATGCATTAATAGACTTGTAAACACATATCTTTGGACAGTATTATTAGAATTTGCGGAAGCGGTCTGACCATGTTAACACTGTGTTGTGTTTCTGTGAAAATTAAAGGTTATGTTTGAATTTAATCTGAAATATATATATGAAAACAAGTATATACAGTAAAATATCTCTAATCTCGAAGTCCGAGGGACCTCGAAAAAACTTCGAGATATCCGGGGGTTCGAGATATCCATATTCGATCTTGGATATTTTTAAGGAGGATATTTGATGCATAGTATGTGATTTGCATTATAAACAAAAACCCTGTTGCTGTTTCTAATAGTTTAATTCAAGTTGATAAATTAATATTGTGGAATTTCAAAAACAAACATTTCGGGGTTTTTTAATATATATAAACATGCAATTGAATGCACAATGCGTTTCAAAATTAAGATGATCGTGCCTGTATGCACGCTTTCTTTAAGTTTACTGATGTCCAGGCTCGACTGGGATGTAATTTTTGCGTTGTAATGAAAGAACCTATCACGTAAGAAACAAAAAAGACGGATTTAAAAAAAAAAACCTTTTAAAGTAGGGGTCTAGTAGCGTGACGTCATGTCCGGATCGAACTCCAGTATTGGTTCACGTACTATTATTATTGGGTGGATTTATACTGTTTTTACATTTACCTGGATGTTTTTTAATTTAGTAAAATGAATACAATAACACTCCATCACTTATATTTAAGTAGACTATGGATCCAATCTTCTTTCCATTTTTTGTCATCTAATTCACACATAAAACCAGAGGTACATATTTGTTTAATTGATATACAGGCCGGGGTATTACATGTTAAAATTATCTGTAAATTAAAAAAATTCATGATATGCAATCATGCACTTGTGGAATTAAATAAAACAATTCTGCATTTGTTATATATTTGTTATCTTGTTATATATTTGTTATCTTCTGTTATGTGAAAATCATCTTCAAAATGGTTATTTTGGCCCAAAAATGTAAATATAAATTGAGATGCTGTGAAAATATTATGCTGAGAAAGGGCAGATTTTTTAAATGTATTTTAACAAGCATTCATATATGAACATAATATGTGAGTTTGAATGAAAAATCACAAGTCAAATTTTTAAAATAGTCATATTAGTGGTGTTGCAGTGCTGTATTTTTGACTGCCGAGGGCCTGTATTGAGTTCAATTTTGTACCACCATTATTAAAAAACATGAAACTATGTTAAAATTTCACTTTTAATTATTTAGTTAAACATATTTATTTCATATTTGAGGAAAAAAATTGCAGCATCATACCTCAAACAAAATTTTATGGACATATTCTAGGACTTCTTCAATGAATTCTGATATTGCCGTTTGACAAATGGGAGTACACGTAATAAAAATACCATAATTTACTCATTATACTGACAACCCCCCATTTTTTTGTTTTTATCATACCCTGAAATGAACAATCTAAGTATCTAAACTCAAATTTTTGAGAAATCACAAGTAGGTCCAGGACTAGGGACCTACCTTAAATGTTTATTAAATAAATTTTCGTGTTTTCTCTGTACTAGTTTTAATGATGAAGCGTGTATTATTAAATGCGTTATCGTTATTAAGAGCATTACCTTCAAGCGTACTTCGACGATTTTGTGCGTTTATCTAACCCACGTGTTAATGATAGAGCATGTGTCATTCAAAACACCATCACTGGAATTGGGTGTGTTAGTTCATAATTGGCGGTGAACTTTAGCCGTAATGTTGGATGGCTTCACTAATCACCCAAGCTGTTGAACTATTTATTGCGACCTGGGTCTGCTCGGAAAAGGCGAACGTGGATTAGCGGTCACTAATTATAATTGATGTAGCCGCGGGTGTGCACTTCGAGATAAACCAGGTGAATTTAGGGTATGGGACCTTGAAAATACTTCGACATATGCGGAGTATTCGAGATTACTGTGTTCGAAATATCAGAATTTTTTTAAATCATTCATATAGGGAAAACGGCCGGGACTGGCGGTCGACTTGGACTCAAGCGGGGTATTCGAGATAAACCATATTCGAGATACAGATATTTCACTGTATATAATTTTGATATTTTTCCCAATTTCAGCAAATTGTCGATTAAATTTTCCCAATAATGAAAAAATGGTGTTTCCCAAAATAGGCTGATAAATCCCCTAAGTGGTTAAAACATTAATCTATCTATTCAAAGAGACTCACAGGCAAATTACGCGTATCACACCTAAGTTTTTTTATGTTTTTAGGCATTTGAGTACTTTTTATCTGGGTCAAAGTTAGACTCCTATCTATATTAAGTTTATGGTATCAGAGTTCAGACCCAAAACTGGCTTAGCCCCTCTGTGTTAAATGGGATCCAGTGATTTTTTCACATTCTGTGGCTTTCGAATTGGGAAAAATTGTCGACATTTCAGTCAAATTGGAAAAAATCAATTTTATTGTTATACGAAATAAGTTTTATAATCATATCAAACATAATAATTATCTTTATTTTAGTCATCTAATTTTCTTTAACCTTCTAAAATGCTCAACTATTCTATCCAAATCATCATTCCCATAACTCATTGTTATACAAGTCTTATGTCCATATATTCACATCGAATGTTGATTTTTTTTTCAAATACGTTTTCCTTTCATAATTCTATTATTGGGGAAAATGCAAGCTAAATTGGGGGGAAATTGACAAAGGAGGGGAAAGGGCCAATATTCGGACCCAAAATGGGCCTAAAAAAATCACTGGGATCCTTTAGAATAGTAAACTTTGGGCTGGTGCAAGGAAAATTTTGGTGCACCGCAAATCATACCATTCGATTCCACCAATTACAAATTTCAGATTTTGGTTCGGTTTTGATTTTACATCAGAGTTCTTGAAAAGTGTCGGTAATGTCGGATTATCCGATAAAAGTAGTAAATGTCCGACACGAGTTACTTAATTGTCGGTCCTGATGGCCGATATAAGATCGGGATCGAAATCCATTTTTTACCGGGAAAAATGGCGGCCATGTGGCCCACAAATTTTCAAACTGACGCTAAATCCGGCAACACATTGAAACGTAAACGTGAGGAACTACATGTACTAGGAGAGGAGAAGAGAAACCGATTGTATCTCCGCCTGGCAATCTGGGAGGCAATGGCTTTTGTTTGCAGCGTTTTTACCTACTGCTTGATGACACAATCTGCTAAAAGTCGAAACTGACGAAAGACCAACTACACTCAGGCTTAAGTGAGAGAAAAAGTAGTTACAACGATTGCAGAGGAAGATGAGAAAGAATTTGAGAGGAATATACAGGATAGAGAAAAAAATGGAAGATGAGAGAGAAGTGGAGGGTGAGAGAGAAATAGAGCAAGAAAGTCACTCGGATAGTGAAAGTGAGGAAGATTCATTCAGAGTGTAAGGAAGATGAGAAAGGGTATGAAAAGATAATTTATAAACTTATAGCTGAGATGGAGATTGAATATACAATTACACATGTAGTTGATTTTAAATAAAATATATGAAAACCTCAAAAGCGATGCATTTTTATCTGGACTGACAAAATTTTGTTTGGGCTGACACTATTTCTAACAGTGTCAGACCAAATGTCTGACACTTCAAAAGAAATTTCAAGAACTCTGTTACATACACTGAAAACAACAAATATGGCGTCCAAGTGATGTGCAGAACATGAGGATATTTATACAACAGAGATTTGAATCAAGTGTGTTTAGATTTCGCATTTTCACTACACAGACACCAGCAGAAAATGGCCTGCAAGATAATTGCGGTTTATCTTTACATGACATTTCTTTCAGTGCTGGAGTGAAAATAACAATATGAGATTTTCAAAAACTCAATTGATAGAAGATTTACCCCCTTATTTTCAATTCAATGAGTATTTTGCTTTCCAGAAAAAGTCAAGAGTATTTTGTTAATTTGCTGTTTTGCCACTAATACAGAATTTGATCACTTAATTTAAATATAATCCGATATCATGTGACCAAAAATGTCTGGCATATTACTAAAATTGAATACTTCAATGATAAATTTCAAAATCCCATTGACAATGAAGAGTTTATGATAAAAAGAACTACAAAGGATTTTTGCCAGTAAATATATACCAGTTTTATTGTACAGTATTGAATAAATTTCATAAACACCAAACAAACAAAACTACTTGTCATATTGCAGTGTGTGAAACTAACTTTAAAGTCCTATAGACTTTTGGTCCACTCATTTTATTTCCTATAGACCACAACAAATTCCTATAGACCAAAATTTATCATGCAATACTCATTGTTATTTTAAAATAAATAATAAACAAAAATTCGGTTTGGTAATTTTTCATAGTTTAATTATATTCTTCAATTTCATGCATGTCAAGCTTTTCAATTAAAATTTCGTTTTCTTTTTCATTTTGTTCCAACTCAGTTTCACTGCTTGATTCTTCATCTAAGTCACAATTACTACGTTTCATTTTCTCATGATTTTCTGCGACTTTAGCCTTGCTGGAACTTGTTGTACAGACCGCTTTCCGTTTGATTCAAGTGCGTGCACCTTCCACATATTTTTAAAACCGTTCAAAAAGGATATTCCAAATTTGCACGAAAATGGCGTACATTGAAGTAAATATCAAATTGACACCCCCCCCCTGTTGAAAATGGAATAATCTGATTCGAATGATTTGTAATTACATTGTGGAACATTTTATTACAGCTAAGGGGTGAACAGAAACATCAGCATACTACATAAAAACTGGTCCCACTTCTCATATATGTTTAATAAGCGGCGGGGAACCAGTTTTTTTTAAACTCAGAATTCCTATAGACAAGTCGGTCTATAGCTATTTTGATTGTTATAAACCGACTCGATTTTCTATAGACATTGTCTATCGGTCCATGGTTAATTTCGCACACTGTATTGTAAATTAACCTAGTATATTGTAAACTCTAACAAGTTAAATGTTCTATTGAATTTTATACTTTCAAAATATAATTTTGTTTAAATTGCATTGTAAGTAAACTTTCAATCATAACATTTCACTTGTTATTGGCTGAGGATTATTTCCAGATGTTTTATAAGAAACAATATTTTCAATGAAACATATCTTTTCTAGAATAAAACACAAAAGTTAACTCCTTTATGCCACTATGCTATACATAGTGATGGGCAATCGGACCAAAAACCACAATCGATTATCGGCAATAATCGGACACGTAATCGATTAATAATCGATTATAATCGGAATTGGCATTTAAGTGTTTTCACCTCAAATTAGATGTAACAGAATCATTAAATTTATGGAAACAACATTTGAATTTTTCTTTGTTTCATTTATTCACTGGTAAATAAATTAGAATTCCAATATATCAAGTAATGGAATTTATCTATAATCTCAATGTATCGTAGATAGGCTCCTTTATTTGACTGTTGAATGTCATTGTTGTTACCGTCCTTCATATCTCCTGCCATTTTCTTTGCTTATTTTTGATCAGGTTTGAAATACAGAAAATAAAATTTGAACAAATTACATTGAAAGTGACGTCCGGATTTTGTTTGGTCAACGATGTCGGCGACTTTTATTTTGTAATCGATTAGTAGCATCGTAGGTCTCTGAACGACCGGCAATTGATCATCGGTGACAATCGTTTCATAACTAGCTATACAAGTACCAGATATATTGTTTCTACATTTAGATTGGTTGTCATATAGGAATACTACTGGGTCCTTCTCAGATATTTTGAAATAATTGCCATCACTTTTTGAATTCAGTTATTATATAGAATGTGTGAAATTTAGCAATTGTTTTTACTATGTTTGGTTTTATTTATGCTGACAAAAAACATAATATTGTACTCTATGTATCAAAAATAGTGTCCAAAAGTTTAATTTGAACTTGAATTGTCAAGGAATGCTGGCAGCCATTTTTGTTTACAAGTGAGTGCACTTCAATCATGACCAGATTTTCCATATTTAATGAGTTTTAAAAAAAATTAGTTTTAAGTAGTTAATTTCATAAATAATTTCTTTTCAATTTCATTGTAAAAAATGAACAGATATGTTATCATTACTTTAGAAAAACCTGTTCAAAACTGATGCATACGCCTAGGCCAACGACAAAAATTGTTGAGTTTCCACTAACGTTCCAGAAAAAAATAGGGTAGGTAGGTAGGATTTTTTTTTTTTTTTTTTTTTTTTCCAAAGTATCCGAAAACATTGTAAACTCTAACAAGTTCAATGATCTATTAAATTTTATACTTTCAATATAATATTTTGCTTAAATTGCATTGCAAGTAAACTTTCAATCTTAGCATTTCACCTGTTATTGGCTGAGGATTATTTCCAGATGTTTTATAAGAAACAATATTTTTCAATGAAACATATCTAGCATGAAACACAAAAGTTAACTCCTTTATGCCACTATGCTATACAAGTACCAGATATATTGTTTCTACAATAAAACACAAATTAAAGTCAACTCCTTTATGCCCCTATGCTATACAAGTACCAGATATATTGTTTCTACATTAGATTGGTTGTCGGAGCAATACTACTATTGGATATGTTTGACAGGAATATAATGTGATGATTTTGAAAAAAATATTAAATCATCACCAAAATATCAACATCATTAACATATTTTAAGTTTATTAATTCATTTCTGAATGTACTTTCACAATCTAAATGGAACAAGGGTAGGAAGACAGTCTGGGCAGAACCCACTTATCCTAATGGGATCCAACTCTCTTCCAGCTAAAACTTTTTACAGGATATAAATTTTTATTTTTAAAAAAAAGTCTGCACATCTTTTTTTCCTCTCGGCTCTCACCAGCCATCAACAACTCGGATGCGCTCACTGCTTTATTTGTGGCCTTTTTCATAGTGCATTCAGTTAGAACTGCAGCAGAAACCATGGATGTGCATACAAATTTGATAGACTGGACATTCAAGTGCACTATATAATGTCTGTCACTCTGCATCATGACCTCCATATAAACAATGCCCGCTAAAGCGATAACACAAGACAGTGGCTATAAATAAATAGCCACCGTCTAAAACACCATAGGAGTTGGCAATTTTAACAAAAGAAATTTAGATTGGTTATCATAGGAATACTACTATTGGATATGTTTGACAGGAAAATAATGTGATGGTTTTGAAAAACGCAGTATTAAGTCTTCCCCGGAAGACATGTGTCGCCTGCTAGTTCATTCTATATGTAATATATCACGTATAATGTTGAAAAAGTAAATTATTCAAATGGTTTTTGTCAGTTTAATACTCCTTTTAAAGGTTTTGAGAATTACTAAACATTCTTTAACGATAACTTAATTGAAATTGAAAGATGAGACATTATTATGCAATGGAATTTGTGGGAGAATCTGTTTGAAATTAAGACATTTATTAAATGTAGACTGAATGAAAACATATGTTTGAAAATATGTATCAACCTGTTACTGTGCTCTTCAACACAATGGTAATAACCATAAGTAATTATCTGTTGGGTTTACTGCTTAGTCTTGTAGTCTTTTTATATATCCAATTTACTGTTTCTCAAGAAAAATCATAATTAGTGCTGTTCTGAAATCACATATACTGTCCTTCAGTATGGGAATTACAAATACTGTCCTTTTGTACATATAAATACTGTCCTTCAGTTAATAATAAAATAAAATCTTCAGCAAAAAATTCTAAGTCCCGGCAAACAGGAAGTTGATAAGCGACAGATTTGAAAATGTCTTACACAATACAGTTGGCCACACTGATGCTCTGTGCCAAATATCAGGGAGTTGCCCCATGTAGTTCTTGAGAAAACTGTGACAGAAATTTTTTTGCTGTAAAATATTCTAAGTCCCGGCAAACAGGAAGTTGATAAGCAACAGATTCGAAAATGTCTTACACAATACAGTTGGCCACACTGATGCTCTGTGCCAAATATCAGGGAGTTGCCCCATGTGGTTCTTGAGAAAACTGTGACAGAAATTTTTTGTGACGACAACGACGGATAGTGATCCCTATATGTCGCCACTGCGTGTAACGCAGGCGACACAAAAATATTAAATCATCACCGAAGTATCAACATCATTAACATATTTTAAGTTTATTAATACATTTCTGAATGTAATTTCATAATCTTAATGGAACATGGGTAGGAAGACAGTCTGGACAGATCCCACTTATCCTAATGGGATCCAACTCTCTTCCAGCTAAAACTTTTTACAGGACATGATTTTTTTATTTTAAGAAAAGTGCACATCTTTTTTTCCTCTCGGCTCTCATTCACTGCTTTTTTGCAGCCCTTTTCATAGTGTTTTCAGTTAGAACTGCAGCAGAAACCTTGGCTGTGCATACAAATTTGACAGACTGGACATTCATGTCTATCATTCTGCATCATGACCTCCATATAAAACTAGGGTCCCCGTGTATATACAATAATGCCCGATGAAGCGATAGCATAAGACAGTGCATGGCTATAAATAGCCACCGTCTAAAAACACCATAGGAGTTGGCAATTTTAACCCAAAAAAAGTATTCTATGGAAACATGACACTTGGCAAAGTCTCTCGACCGTCTGTTAACTTCAATTGTTAAATCACCGTTGCGTGAGGCACGCATGGAGGTACTAGCTGTTAGGTCAATCTGTTAGTTACAAACATTATCAATGTTGTTTAAACACTTGACACAATACCATGCAATTTTGTATATCATTGAAGCGTTTGAATGACTTCATCTCAATGTCTAACGAAAACCAAGAACCGGGAATGTATTTTTCCGGGAAAATGACTATATATTTTTTAATATCGAAAAAAAATTCTAGGGTCGGGGCTATAATTTAGGGTCGGCCGGGTTAGCGGAAACACAACACATTTTATCAGTGGCCTCATCTTCTCCTGAAGATGTACCAGTGTACCAAGTTTGATGTCTGTCAAGCAAAGGGTTCTCAAGATATTGAGCAGACAGTATATTCCTATGTACAGTTTAACCATTCACCTTTGACCCCGTGACCTCAAAATCAATAGGTGTCATCTTCTCCTGAAGACGTACCAGTGTACCACGTTTGATGTCTGTCAAGCAAAGGGTTCTCAAGATATTGAATGGACAGTATATTCCTATGTCCAGTTTGACCCTTGACCTTTAAACATGTGACCTCAAAATGAGCTGGGAATGGGTCTCCACTTCCACCCATGGAAATCTTTCTCTCCAACTTTCTTGAAACTTTCATCTTCTTTTAGTATTGTCATACTTTTGATCTTTACTTACATGGTCGCTTTCAGTATCAGTTTCATTACTCCTTTTCTTTTTATTCTCGTGAGAAGTATTCGCGAAAGCAAATAATGTTGTTTGCTTACTCATCATTAATCAATGTCATTAAAGTGCCTTAACTTGCACGTAGATTCAATTGAATTAAAACGCTTTGGTAATAGAGACAAATAAACTAGTTCCCTCTAAAACAGAAGCCAGGCAACATACACAAAAGGAAAGTAAAGCAACGAGAGAGTTTTTTCCAAACCGACAGACAAGTTAAAACCCCGTCGATCTGCTAGTCCGACGGACTATTGGTACATTAATATTAACTAGTCCGAGTCTGAAAACTGCTAGTCCCGGGCATCGGGCTACCGTATTTTTCAACCCCTGTTGAATCTTTGTATCATCATGATTATGTGAAACATTTTTGATAAAAATAATATTGCCCTCTTTATCAGTAATATCCATCACTTTTTGTAAACGAACAATAGAAACCATTAGGCCATTTCTTTACTCTAGAATTTTTAGTTTATTGTTTGTGCAAGAAATTTGTTTTGTGAAAACATGATTATGACTGTTAAAAACTCACAAAAATGGAATATATTGTATGTCAATGTAATAGGCATCACTTTTTGGGCACTTTATTTAAAATGTGAATAATTTAAAAAAAAATACGCTTTCAACTATCTCTTCCTTTTTATTCTCTGAAAAGTTAGGCTTTCTTGAAGTGTTTACAATAAAAATGAAGTAATTCCATGACCATTTAAAATTCCAAATAAAATGTCATAATATCTGAGAAGGACCCTACTACATGTATTGGATATGTTTGACAGGAAAATAGTGTGATGGTTTTGAAAAACAAGAGATGTTTGTAAAACACATATGCCCCCCATGGTGCAAAATTGAGAAGGGTTATACACACACACATCATTTAATTGAGAGTAGTATCATCAATTCAAAATATTGAGCAGACAATATCTTCCTATGTCAAGAGTGGATTGACCATGTGACCTAAAAATCAATAGGGGTCATCAACTCCTGAAGATGTACCAGTGTACCAAGTTTGATGTCTGTCAAGCAAAGGGTTCTCAAGATATTGAGCGGACAGTATATTCCTATGTACAGTTTGACCCTTGACCTTTGACCATGCGACCTCAAAATCAATAGGTGTCATCTTCTCCTGAAGATGTACCAGTGTACCAAGTTTAATGTCTGTCAAGCAAAGGGTTCTCAAGATATGGAGCAGACAGTATATTCCAATGTCCAGTTTGACCCTTGACCTTTGACCATGTGACCTCAAAATCAATAGGGGTCATCTTCTCTTGAAGATGTACCAGTGTATCAAGTTTGATGTCTGTCAAGCAAAGGGTTCTCGAGATATTTAACGGACAGTATATTCCTATGTCCAGTTTGACCCTTGACCTTTGACCATGTGACCTCAAAATCAATGGGGGTCATCTTCTTCTGAAGATGTACTGGCGTACCAAGTTTGATGTCTGTCAAGCAAAGGGTTCTCTAGACATTGAATGGTCAGTATATTCCTATGCCCAGTTTGACCCTTGACCTTTGACCATATGACCTCAAAATCAATAGGGGTCATCTACTCCTTAGGATGTACCAGTGTGCCAGGTTTGATGTCTTTCAAGCAAAGGGTTCTCAAGATATTGAGCGGACATTATATTCCTATGTCCAGAGTAGATTGACCCTTGACCTTTGATCTTTTGACCTGAAAAACAATAGGGATCCTCTTCTACTCATAACTAACCCACATATGAAATATCATTATCATCAAGTGAATGGTTCTCAAGATATTGAGCGGACAACACATGGTCTACAGACCGACCGACATACCGACCGACAGGTGCAAAACAATATGCCTCCTCTTTTTCAAAGGGGGGCATAAAAATATTAAATCATCACCAAAATATCAACATCATTAAATTTCTGAATGTATTTTCAAATGTATTTTCACAATCTAAATGAAACAATAATTTGACAACTCGCTCATCGGACAATTCGCTGACCAACTGACCATGCTGACAAATGAGTTGACTTCATTCAGGTGAATTTAAGGTAAAAATCCGAGGAGTACCAATTAATATCTGAGGAGTACCAATGTAAGAAAACAAACATCTCTTTATCCAAGTTATTGAAACAGCATTAAAACATCGGTATACACATATCAACACTTTGTGAAAGTTACGTCCCTTGTCCGCCATCTCCCGGATAAAAATCGTATTTCCCTATGTTGGCCTTTGTAATTTTCCTATCTGTAGCTTTGACATCTGTTATGTTTCCATCAATTGCAGTCAACTACAATAATGCCCCAGATTGGGGCAACCCATTAACTTGTATGAAAACTTGGCAATTGGCTAAAATTCAAAGCAATAACATCTTACATTTGGTAAGGTAAAGAAGGAAAACTTGGTTTTTCACCGACTGACCTTTGGCTGACCCCGCAAAGGGACGTAACTCGCGGCGAAGTGTTGATACGTGTATTTACACGGGGGGAAAACTGCGTCATTTTGACGCAGTAATTTTTTTCTTCAGGGGGTCAAATGAAATTTGTGTGCGTAAATTACACACATATGTGCGTTAACGGAAACCCTGATGCATTTAGATTTTATACAGTATCAGCAAACTTACACATAAATACTATATACAAAGTGTTGCCCCACCCTGGGGTCAGAACCCTTACTCTGGGGATCATCAAATTTACAATTTTGGTAAAAGACTACCTGCTCTATCCATTTTAGTATCAACAGCACTAAAGAAGATGTTATTTAAGTGTTTTACACATAAACACTATATACCAAGTTTGGCCCCACCCTGGGATCAGAACCCCTACCCCAGGGATCATGAAATTTACAATTTTGGTAGAGGCCTTCCTGCTCTCCATCACCATGCATTTAGTTTTTCTTACACGTGTGCAGTTCTTGAGATTGAAGAAAATTTTTGAAAATGGGTCAATTTTGGGCAGTTTTGGCACTAAACCATATGTATGGCCATGTAATATAATATACACACAGACATATATATACTTTGTTTACATGGTGTTATAATTGTAACAATTCTTTGTTTCTAGGGTATAAAAAGTCAGATATTTTAGGCTACAATTCAAAATATTTTTGTTTCCCCTTACCCTACCTAACTTTTTGGAAGTGGGTAGGTAGGTAGGCTTTTTATTTTTTTTTCTGGAAATTCTTGAAATTTATCAAACACACAAGAAACAGACAAACAAATCATTTATTGGTACTTAATACAACATATGAACAAGTTATGAGTGACTAGCATGACTAGAAAACTTTGAAAAAGGGCTATTCAAGTAAAAATAGCCCCGAGTATTTTTTGACTAGTAAAAATTCAAAACATGAATCAAATACTTAAAAGTATAAAATTTGACACTGAACACCGAGCAGAGAGGATTTTTTCTGACTAGAAATTGTTTGTTAATATCACTTCAACATACATGTATAATGAGGCTACTAAATAAAGTAATAATCTCAAATTCAATGTCTTTTGACTAGATATCATTAAGACCTAAAGGCCATACAAGTTAGATAATGAAATGTTTCTGTAGGTACAGTATACACACACACACACACATATATATATATATTAAAAGAAATAGAATAAACAGTACACAAAGTTAAAACAATGTTACTTTGAATATCACATATTTGAGACACTTGTTTAAGTCTTATAAATATATATATATATTCAGAACAATGTTACTTTGAATATCACATATTTGAGATACTTGTTTAAGTCTTTCACTACATGAAGGCCTTCATACTTGTCATGAGAAAAAGTTGTAGTTCCATCAAGTTTGTCAGATAAATACTAGTGATGGGAATCGGTGAGAACTTCATAATCGATGATTGGTTTACTGTAACTAATTATCGATTATAATCGGACAGAGAAATTATATAATGATTAAAGTTAATTCAACTACTGAAAAAGTGTAAATAAATATTATCCACGTTCATATTTGTTGCTTCTATAGCTGAGAGAGTGTAAGTGAATATTTTCTGTGTGTATTTGTTATTCTTTTAATTACATATATATAAAAGTCGCCCAAAACGGATATTGTTTGCTTCAGTTATATCCCCGTATATCAAAGTTACAGTTCATTAACTGACGATGGTCCGGCATAATTAGAATATGATTAACATTCAGCACAGCAAAATAAGGAAAGAAATTCATTTTATTAAAAACAAAAACTAAAACAGATCTATTGTCACCAACTGAAAACACGATACGCACGTGCAGAGTAACAGTGGCCCTTAAAAGCGGTTTTTATCTGCGAAATTCGCACATGGATTTACTAGTATCAAGATTTTCTTTGATCAATGGTCCTTCGTTTATATGCTTGAATCAAAGTACGTTTATCTCAGTATCTGACCAAGCGAACATACTTCATTCCCCGTGTATGGATACTTCGTGTGCGCCGTCATTACGATGAAAAAAACTTTTAGGTTACTTGATAAGTCACGGCAGGAATATTCTTCAAAAACTACAGTCGCTGAGAAAACAAAATCTAAAAACCTTTTAATTGGAATAAAATTTTCATAATCGAGTGCTTAGAATTTGCCAACAATCGACTGATTTTCGATTATAATCGATGATTGGAACACCACTACCTCAACAACATCAGTTTTGTGGGGACGAAAGTCCGAATCATTTGTGATGTCGTGGTAGACATCATCCCAAGTACAGTCCACAGAATATTCGAAGATCCCATTTTTACATATTGTTGTATTTTTGTTGCCGCACTTCACGGCCGCTGTGACACAAATGCCGAAGAATTCTTTCTGTACAAATTTTCTTTTACCAGTATGCAGGCCGTATCCATGTCCATAATAAACACCCCTTTCTTAATGGAATTCCAATTACAAACGTATTTTTCGATTGTTTCAAACGCGCTGGCAACAACGATTTTCAAAGACTACTAAGATTACGGATCATACGACGAAACGAAACTAAAAAAAAACCGAACTTTTGAGCGAAACGAAAAGAAAAACTCTGCGATTTTGGCGATAAAATTATTTCAGTCAGCGGATTTTAATCGGGTCGGTTTGGTAAGGGGAAACAAACTTAATTTTGGCCTTAACAAGTTTCTTTTAGTAGGCCTAGCAGTAGCAATGGGCGCCGTCGGTAGGTGGCGCTGGTGGCAACATTTCCCGCAATCACAAAAAGTTGACCTCACTGCGCTAGGTACTTTTCACCATTTTATATGATCAAGCCCGAGGTTCAAATACGAAAGTATTAACGTGAAACAAAAGTAAGGAGTTCAAAGTTTACGTATATGGTGATATAGAAAGCATGTGGTACGAAATGACATTTTGTCGGTATTTTGAAGTGAGAAAACAAGTAGCAAGACCAGAAATCGGCCATATACGCAGATTTTACGGCGATATTTAAATAATTCGAACTTCCTTTTTCTTTAAACAACACTGAGGTAATTCGTATATGTCCGGAGAATGTGGTAAAATAATTTTTTCAACCTGTTGGGTTGAATTTACAAGAACGATAACTCTAATATTTGTAAACGAAAACAAAGGGAAAATAAATCATGTGTACTTCACTGTCCGCAATAAAATCGCCGATATATGTGATTCAATGAAGTTTCCTGTTATCAAATTGTCATGTTTATTTTCAAAAATATATAATTATCCTAGATTTTGTACTTCACCTTGCAAATTGATACTGTACCATCAGTAGGTGGTGCTCACGTCATAAACAAAGGTTTTTAGGATGGCCGAGGCCACAAGCGGTGTCCAGGGTAGAGCCGGAGCCTTGGTGGGGGTGGAGGAGTGGGGGTAAATAACATAGCAATTTAAGACCGACCAGCCCATCTTTGCTGCAATTCTTAAGACGTCTCATTGCAGAAAATGATCTTTCGCAAGGCATAGAACCAACTCACGAACTGGCATGCTACTTTTCAGCATGTATAACTGCTTTGTTTTGCACAATTTTGCCTTCACTAGTGGTTTCGGTACAATCTTGTAATCTTTTCTATCAAGGATATTGATAAAGAACAATTAAAATAAGCATATGTAATTGAAACAATGATATTTGTGTAGAATTTTATACAGAAATACTATCATTTTCCTCGTCCGGTAGCTAAAATGACCGAGGGTAGGTATGTTTATTAGCGTTTTGAAGCAATATCGATACTTATTTTCAATAAAATAACGTCATATTCATATTTTACACACCCAAAAAAGGTAGGTTAGGCATCAAGTTCATTTCTGTTTAGTCTATTTTCACTAATATTACTTGAGGTCAAATATTTACACAAGTCAGAAAAATAACTTCATGCAAATATGTGAGGGTAGTCGTGTTTGCCTGTCAATTGTGATGCAGGGAAAAGAGATATTTTAAAATACTTATTAATTTTGAAATCAGCACATTTAAATTAAGTAGGATATTGATCAAAATGTTGAAAATCTATTGTTTTTAAAAATCTCCCCCTGTCGCTACTAACAGAGATTAATAAAATATTGAAATGCATACCTTTTCATCCCAAATCAAAGAATTAAATCAATATCTAGAAGTGTTTAACTCACCTCATTAACTGTTTAGGCGGATCATCTACACTGGATATACAAAAAACATTAAATTCTCCCATTGCAAATGTGTACTTCTTTCTGATTGTAAATGGCGCTAAAAGTTGGCGCAAATTACGGTTGTGTATAAGGACAACAAAATTCTCCGGATAAAATTGGAATTTCTTCCTTTCATTCATTCAAGAAAAAGAAAACTTAAAACGAGTATATTCATCATAGATTAATTTTATCACCACAAATTCCATTTACTCCATGTATAGAATAATTAGAAATAGTGAACCATACGACTGCACGATTATCTTTTATTTGGTACTTGAGACATTTCGGTCCAGAGACAATTCGACCCAAGTAATTTCGACCCACTTTTTTTTTTTTTCGTACGAGACACTTTGGCCCATTTTTTATCCATAATATTCCGTTTCAACAACATCATAGTACATTGACACTTAGACCCAATGACATTCCGGCCCAGAGACAATTCGGCCCAAATGTAAAATAAAACATTCATCAATCAATCCTTTGGTTTTATGATATTTTGTTTTCATGTTGAACATCATCATATTGATCACCCGTTTGTGCTGAAACCGTGTAGAATCGTGTGGTGTTTAAATTTTTTTCCAAAGAAAATGTATGACAAACAGCAGTTCTTTTCTCACTGCTTGGTATTTTACTTTTTCTTTTTTCTTTTTTTTTTTTTTTTTTTTTTTTTTTTTTTTTTTTTTCTACAAACGTGTTTTGTTTTGATGTATTTTTTCCCGACATTATACATGGTCAAAATATGATCAATTGTCATATACTACGTGTGCCAAAGTACCCATACATTTCTTCCACATAGCGTATGAATTTTGTCTATTTCCCTTTTTTGTTATTTACAAACATAAAAAGCTTGATAGTGAGTGAGTAATTCTATCGAACTGCTGCAATCGGCTCTTTTTACATGTACATGTTTCATGCAGATATTATCGAAATTTTATATTTAAAGCTTAAATCACTTAAAAATTGTCAGCCTCATAATACATGGTGCAATATGTATTAGGGATAATGCAGTCTTCATTAACTTTTATCTACAATTTTTCACATTTATTCTACTGGTATCATGTGATATCGAGGTCAATCCTGGATCAACTGTAGACAATGTCCTAGGCATACTACACTAAATATTAGAAGTATCAGAATAGCTCATCTTAAAGTAATTCCACCCTACTGTGATGTCATCAGATTTTGCAAAATCAATGACTTATTTAGATGTATGCATGATTAAGGAACATAAATTTTGTTGGAGTCTTTTCTAAGAGTTATTGTAAAAAAAAAAAATCTTGTTAAAAATAAACTACATTAAAAGTCTAAGTTATAGTTTATGCAACTTAAATTGGCTTTTTATCAATTATCTGCATAAAAGATGTGCATGAATTCATTTGCACTTTCGTGGTGAACATCATGATTAACCAATAGATCGTTTGGTTAAATACATGTAAATACATGTAGTTTTATGTCCATTGTAAGATTACTTCACACAAAGCAACATATTTTCTGTATTTCATATTTTGGAAGCCGACAAAACAGGAATACACACCTTGGCAACTAATTTAAAACGAGTCACAAACTATGCTTGGGTTTTTGCACTCCTCACTCATGATTAAACTTAACATTGTTTGAATTTGAAATTATTTGTAAACCCAACCCCAACCCCTAAGCTAGGGGTTTCTACGGACCTAGGTATTGACGGCTTTAAACCAATGATACATGATAACTTAAACAAGAGGCCCATCGACCACATCGCTCACCTGAGTCACCTTATCCCATATCTGAAGATTTTTCATATATATTTACATATAATTCCAATGTTATTTATTACAATTGTTTTGATTGGACAAAAATAAAACTGAACAAGAGTTTACACATCAATAAATCCAAAAACGCGATGTATTCATACACGCCTGAAAACAAATAACATAGTGCGGGGAAACTATTCAAATTTTTGTAATTGTTAATAAAGTGAATGAATTGGAACTATAAGAATCAAACATTCTTTTTGAAGAATTTATCGATGTGTAAACTCCGGACATTTTACTCACAAACTTAACATAAAAGTGCTTCGCACTTTTATTCAGTTTGTGAGTAAAATGTCCGGAGTTTACACATCGATAAATTCTTCAAAAGGAATGTTTAATCCTATAGTAAAACCTTAGTCCCTATTATGGTCACAACCTACCCCTGGAGGCCATGATTTTTGCAAACTTTAATCTATACACTATGTCAGAAAGCTTTCAATTTTTAAAGATTTTCACTAGATATTTGTATGCAAAACGTTGACCCCCCCCCCCCCTTGTGGCCCCATCTTACACCCGGGGGCCATGATTTGAACAAACTTGAATCTGCACTATGTTAGGAAGCATTCATGTAAATATCAGCTTTTCTGCCCCAGTGGTTCTTGAGAAGAAGAATTTTAAAGATTGTCCCTAGATATTTGTATGCAAACTTTGATCCCCCCTGTGACCCCATCCTACCCCCGGGGGCCATGATTTTAACAAACCTGAATCTGCACTATATCAGGAAGCTTTCATTTAAATATCAGCTTGTTTGGCTCCGTGGCTCTTAAATTGAGAAGAAGATTTTTAAAGATCTTTCCTATATATTTGTATGTAAAACTTTGATCCCCTATTGTGGCCCCATCCAACCCCCGGGGCCATGATTTGAACAAACCCGAATTTGCACTATGTCAGGAAGCTTTCATGTAAATATCAGCTCTTCTAGCCCAGTGGTTCTTGAGAAGAAGATTTTTAAATGACCCCACCCTATTTTTGCATCTTTGTGATTATCTCCCCTTTGAAAGGAACATGGCCCTTCATTTGAACAAACTTGAAAGACCTTCGCCCAAGAATGCTTTTGGCCAAGTTTGGTTGAAATTGGCCTATTGGTTCTGGAGAAGAAGTCGAAAATGTTAAAAGTTTACAGACAGACGGACAACAGGTGATCAGAAAAGCTCACTTGAGCTTTCAGCTCAGGTGAGCTAGAAAAGTATCAGTCATTCAGAAAGCATGGTGCATACTGTAAAACATATGTAAATATTTCTAAACACAATTATAGAAAGTTGAATAATCATCTCGTTCCATGCCAAGAAATCCCGTCCGGTCTGAATTCGTTGGCTTCAATAGGGTCATATTACATGCTGATTAATAGTAGCCGTCGCTTATCTCTTAATTGCGGTCACTGCAGATTTATAACGGTTTTTCTATACCGGAGATTTTGCTAAGAATTTCTTGGCATGGTAAACGAGTACGGTATAGCCGAGTTTGGAACGGGAAATTTAAAAGGGTGGGAGGGGGGGGTAGTAAAAATAATTTTAAAAATATGAACTACTGTATCAATACACATTCTGCAGACAGAAAGGTATATTCAATATTCTACAAAATATGCCGGCATCGGGATTGATCATCTAATGTGTAAAGGTATCACACCGGTAATTGTCCAATCAAAATTGTCCAATCAAAATGAACTTAGTCAATGGTAGTTCCATATATCTAAAAGAATGATTTTTTCCCTCTGCGCTATTCTTCTCATTTCCTCTTCTTCTTTTCTCTTAATTTTTGTACCCCTGATTAGGAAATTTTGTGTAATTTTCGGAAATAATCAGTTGTATACAAAGGAACTATTTGATGTTGGTAGCTGAGGCTACTTCCTGAGGTGCACTCAGGCTGTTTACACACATGTGAAAAGTGTAGTCTTGTTTGCGGGTAAAAACTTTCGAAAATTCTGCGTAGGATGTTGTTTTTGCGGTGTCGGCAGACGAGAGGGTAACAATGAGCATTTCCAACAGCTTGGCATCAATTTAAACATGTGATAAATTACAACGTTCTCTAACGATTAATTCAAAATATGTGATGAAGCGCAAGGGGGTGGGGGGGGTCACAATTTGTAATTTTTGCCATTGATGTGCAAAAATAAATAATTTTCAAAAATGACCAAATAAGCCGGTATATATGGGGTTATTTGAGTGTTTTAGTTGAATACACAAAAATCATGACCATGCCAAGAAATCCCGTCCGGTCTGAATTCGTTGGCTTCAATAGGGTCATATTACATGCTGATTAATAGTAGCCGTCGCTTATCTCTTAATTGCGGTCACTGCAGATTTATAACGGTTTTTCTATACCGGAGATTTTGCTAAGAATTTCTTGGCATGGCAGAACTTATTTTCTCGTTCGCACGATATACAGTAATTTCCATAATTTTTTTTTTTTTTATTTTATTCGTGCATTCTTTTTTTTAATACCGACTAGGACTGTACATGTATGCCTTGTGGAAATATATTCAACAGCTATAGCAACATTCAACTTTCTATATTTGTGTTTAGAATTAAATTTACGTATGTTTCGCAGTACTTATGCACCATGCTTTCTGAATGACTGGTACCTTTTTTATGTTATCATGTAGCATTGGTTTAAAGTCGTCAACACCTAGGTCCGTAGAAAGCCCTAGCTTAGGGGATTTTACACAGGGGGAGGGAGGGGGGTGTTGTTACAAATAATTTCATATTCAAACAAGTTTAAGTTTAATCATGAGTTAGGAGTGCAAAAACCTAAGCATGCATAGTTTGTGACTCGTTTTAAATTAGTTACCAAGGTGTACATTCCTGTTTTGTTTGCTCCCAATATATAAAATACAGAAAATATGTTGTTTTGTGTGAAATAATCTTATAAGGGACATAAACTGTAACCAATCAATTGGTCAATCATGATGTTCACAACGAAGGCACATCTTTTATGCAGAGAAGTAATAAAAGGCCAATTCAAGTTGCAGAATTTGCATTCTCATGACATTTTTTTTTTTTACTTTGACGCCACTACCTTCGCCCTTAGAAATCAAAGAACGTATTTTTGATAGACAATCGAAGGACTGTGTCCTTTCTGGTGAAAGAGGAACTTGAAGAATTTTGAAAAATATTTATTTAAAAAAGAAATTAAACGTGTACATGTAGTTCGATCATTTCTTTGATTTTGCAATGGTCCTTTTGTTTTTCAAAAAAATAACTAGTTAATTCCATTTACACAAGAAGTACTATTAATTTTAAAGGCACATGATTTAAATTTTCTAATCTCAGCGAGATTCGTCGAGGCTAGATATTTGGACTGACGCCTCTGAATACCATAGACTGTAAGTATATAGTAGGTGGAAAGTAAAAAAAGAAAAGTAAATCAATAAATACAACTACTTATCTCGTGCGAACGAGATATTATCTTGTTCGAACGACATAATATTTTCCAACATAAGACCAAAAACTGTGGGGAATGGCTCGACTAAACTGGTTCCCCGCTGATTGGTGCTACACACCTCTCACCAGAGGGCGTTACGCTACGCTCCACAACAGCAATCTCTCACCAGAGGGCGTATTACGCTGCGCTACAACACCTCTGTCAACGTCTAAATGTCAAGATTCTTGGCAAAACTTACCTATACCTATTGTACTGCCTTCCATGTCACTTTTATTAAAAACACAACACGGATTACAGTGAGATAACCAGTTGCAGTTTATTTGCCACAAACAGTTCACATATAGGCGCGGATCCTAAATAGCGCGTGTGTGTCCCTGTTTTAGTGGGTATACGTATGTGTGTATACGTATGTGTGTGCGTATATGGTAAAAAGCTACAATAAACAAATCAAGTCTATAAATGAAATGATATAGAAAGTCATAATGAAAAAGTAAATTAAGTTAGGTTACATTGCTACTATAAAATTAGATGCATGTAATTCACTACCTTAAAGTACACATGAACTTTATACTGGTATTTAAATTGCAGCTCTAAAAAATAAAGATATTAGAATCGTGATCGGCCACTGTTTTCCTAAATTTTAACGTTTGTATAGTTGCTCGAGAGTCTTTTACAGGAATGAATTGTGTACGTGTAAAGCACACATAAATAGCCAAACTTACACAGGAACCCGCATTGGTTCATAATTAAGATAAATATCCAAAATGCAGACCCTACCCAAGTTAAATAAACATAACGTAGCAAATTTGACTTTAACATAAACAGCAGATGCGAGCTAATGGTCAGTGCACTAAAATCAAGCGTGAGAATATGATTATAAAAACAATACAAACAATGAACAATTGATTCAGCTATTCCAAACCCGATACATTTGTCAGTGCATAAAAAACCCGAATGAAATGCAATTATAGAAATTATAAGATGAATGCACGACAATACACCTATAGCATCATGGATAATAATTTTATAAGTTTAAGTTTTATGCTTTAAATCTTAAAGTAGGTTCACAAAAACAACGTACGAATTCCATGATTATACTAGTATCATTGAATGAATGAATATTTATATAAACCTTCTAATTCGCTCAGGTGTCTCATATTTACCATCTTCTGATTTTAAAAAATTCAGAGAAGTGTTTGATTTGCTCAGATATTATCATTACAGTTCGATATGCTAAGTTAGATTTTGTACATTTTGATATAACTTGAGCGTAGCGGGAACGATAACTCTGGGTAGAGATTGCCACAACAGTAGTGAAGCTTACGTAGCGCGCCCTCTGGTGAGAGAATGACTTACGTACAAGTGAGAGCAAGGAACGACAACTCTGGGTAGAGATTGACAAGAGAAGTGAGGTCAACAGGTACCAAGTTTACGGATCGACCTGACACCACTACTTCCCGAGGACTTCAAAACTTCAAATTAAAACTTAAAAGACCTGAAGTGAAGGATGGCACTGAAAATACACATAATTTATTGGTTTGTACTCTAACGCTAGGCTTTTTTTTTTTTTTTTAAGTCTAAAGAGATCTGAGATGGTCATATATCACTGCGTGTGCACTCCGGGCAGCACTAAATACCGAAATGGAGTACTTTGTAATGAGGTATAAAAGAGAATTAAGATCTCCATTAAAACACAATATTTTTAACTCGTCGAAATATACACCGTCTATGATGAAAGGGCTATCCTAATATGTATGAAATATTATCCGTCATATTTCACATGAAAGTGATCCTATGGGTATGGCACGCCAAATTCACAAAAATGAGCTAAACATAGTTTCACAGTTGATAAACTAGGTTTATTGACTGTAAACTATAGTTTACGGTCCGTTAATCGTTAATCTATAGTTCACATCTGTAAACCATAGTTAACAGATAATCTATGTTTCACAAGCGTAAACTATAATTAACAATGAAAACAATCATTAGCGATTGCAAAACATAGTTTATCTGATAAATACGGTTTCACGATTGTAAACCGTACGATTATAAACTACAGTTTACAAGTCTAAACTATTATTAAAGCTGTATGGTCCGAATTACAATATTTTTTTCCATCTTGTAAAAACGCTATTAAATCATTGCACATATGTAGTTATGAGACTGTACGACATATCATAAATTATTTCACCAGTTTTAACCCAAATAATTTGATTTTAAGGATGACAGACCTAATTCGAAATTTTGCACTTCTGCGCAGAAATCCGCGCACATCGCTATTTACAGTCTCCGTGCATTGTGACGTCGCTGCAATTGTTTCATCACATTATGAACATGCGAAATTTACGAACTGAACTTGAGACTGTATATTTCTTTCATTATACAAGTAATACATCTTGTTTTAATCCATATTTTATATCAATTCTTCAATAAAGTCGATTTATAGAATTTCCATAACTTTTGTATCTGTGAATCCGCATCGTCTCAAACCTCGGGTTATTGTTTCATTCTATTTCACAAATAGAATGAAACAATAACCCGTGGTTTGCGACGATGGTGAATCCGTGACTTTAAAAAATCTGTCCGTGATTCTTCCGTGTTTTATGTATAATTTCTGGGATTCCGTAATTGTCCGTGTTTTTACAACCTTCCGTGCATATGGGATGAATCAAACTGTCTTACGTATGCACAACGAAATAAAAAAAAGGAGACTCTTTTGTTATTAAAATTTTACTTCTGAATATAGTTTATATCATGAATATTTTTATCAATAGTAATTACTGTATTACTCTATAAACAATTAACGATTTACGGCATGCACCAGAAGCGCATTACTAAAAAATCGACGACAATATCTATTTACAACCAATTGCGGAAAAGAGGGTAGAATTATATTTTGAACTCTTTCGACCATTCATTAAAACGACAAAGAAATAATGACTAAAACCGTATCAATCAACAACAAACGAAGAACAGAGGCAGGACCGGGGGTAGTTTCTCGGCTGACAATAAACACGCTATCGCCCCTACCCATTGGATAGATATTTTATTATTATACCAAAGCAGAATAATTCCTCTTCCGACAAAAAAACCCAAAACAAATCGTTCCGTCATAATGTTGGGAACAGCTGCTATAGTTGTGACGTTGAATACGCCGCTGGGCTTTGTATTTGACGTCACAATGCCGATTGCGCGGAAAATCGATCCTGCCGTTGAATAGTTTGAAGACTATCATCCTAGCGCAGATCTTAGCACAGAACCGATCACACAGCAGAGATACACATATATTTGCGAAAATAGTCGACTTATCATTATCTTTTGATGTAGAGAAAAATACAGTCAGTTAGAATAATATGCGTCTGAGATTGCAATTACCAATCAACATGTACCACCGTATTACAAAAACATGTATATATGCATTTACATTCAATACAAGTAGCCTACAAGAAATATCAGAATTCCTTTAATAAAATAGATTTATGCTACTCTTAAGCTTAACTTATAAAAATGTTTCAGGGAATAAAAGTCCATTTTGTTTCTGAAAGTGTTCATAAGAAAAATCTTATAGATGAAGATGACACTTGAAGTACATGTTAGATCCTTTCTTGAAACTGTCCGATAAGTCATGTACTTGATCTCTTATCATGTATGCTTTTATTCAAACATTTGAAATTTTTGAATTTATTTAGAAAGGTTGAAGATTATGAAAATGAAAACAAAATATGCATATTACATATAGGCCTACACTATATATACAAATCCACTGCATACTGAGCTCTATATCGGATTTATTGAATTTGTGACAGTTTGTACATTACATATTTTGACACCATCCCTGGAATATTATGCAATGACTCAGTGTCTAGATATGATTGGTGAACCTTTTCCTAATCCATGTGATTATTTAGTATAAAGGAAAAGTATGAAACTACAAGTAGAAAACCTATCCATTTCTTATTCAATGACATTTTCCTTGAAAACTGGCCAAAAAAGCGTCCTTTGACATGCTCCCCTGAAAAAGAATTGCCGATGACCCATACTTTTTTTCTTATAATTAGTAAGCTTATTGTCTTTTTAAAATCATCCTTTAATTTGGTATAAAACTCTATTGTAGAATTTTTTAAATTTTAACTTTTATATTGCACATCGCGCACCCGAACTGTCGTCACCGAACTGTTGGTGCCAAATTCCCAAACCATCGTATATGCCAAGTCCCGAACCGACATGCTCCCGAAACGTTGCGCACCCAATCAATTATATTTATTTTACTTTTAGTCTATCATTAACTAATATGTTGACAGAGCTACTTTTTCGAGGAAATTTTTGCCATTTCCACCACATGGCAAATACATTAACTGTACCCATTTGCAATCTTATGTGACAGCTAGGGCATCCGTATCAATATGCTTTTACCAAGTTTGTGCTCCATTCGCATACAGTCGTTTTACCTGTAATGAATATTTACCAGTATTGAATAATGTTTTATTTAAATAGTCTTGAAAAGGGTTTAAAAATTTCTTACTAAGTAAATACAATAAAAGGATGAATATTCTACCCCTGTGTAATGTCTTTGTAACATCTGCATGATTATTTTCCACAGTATTTACAATTTGAAACAATGACCAAGATTTGAACATGCACAATAATGAAACTTTGTAAACAAATGCATTTAAGGTAATTCCACCCTTCTATAATTATAGGTTCAATCTTATACTTAATTGTTTATTCTTCAAATAATATATCTTAGTAACAAATAAAAATGGTAAAATAAGTATGTTGCGGTATTAATAAATTTTTTATCAATTAGCACACATATACCTGTATCAACATCAGAAAATTGCAATTTTCCTTAAACAGCATTATCAAAATTTCAGAACTGGCTAAAATGATATAATAGCTAGTATTCAAACCACTTTCATGAAACTTATTTCTTTAAAAAATATACAAAATGTTTGTGAAAAATAAAGGAAATTTATCGCATAATAGACTTGATAAATAATTTGATGAAAACAGAGTTATTGCCCTTGGATTCAATATATAATTGTTCTTATACCCCCCGCAACAAGTTGTGGGGGTGGGGGGTGTATACTGGAATCGGGTTGTCCGTCTGTCCGTCCGTCTGTAGACGCAATGGTTTCTGGGCTCTAAAGCATTATCCTTTCCACCTACCGTCACCATATCATATATATGGACTACCCATGGGATGAAGATGTTCCCTATCGATTTTGGGGTCAAAAGATCAAAGGTCAAGCGCACTGGACATCGAAGTAGCAATATGGTTTCCTGGCTCTAAAGCGTTATCCTTTCCACCTACAGTCACCATATCATACATATGGACTACCCATGAGATAAAGATGTTCCCTATTGATTTTGGGGTCAAAAGGTCAAAGGTCACGTGCACCGGACATCGAAGTAGCAATATGGTTCGGTTTGTCATGCCATTTGTTTTTTACACTCAGAAAAGAGGTAGTTTATACCTATTACCAACACCCTTTGGAAGATTGGGGTAAGCGGGGGGTATTCTTAGTGAGCATTGCTCACAGTACCTCTTGTTTCATATATAACTTATACTTTTGAAATATTTTATAGTTAACAAGATTTTTTACAATAGCTATTGAAAAAGACTCCAACAAAATTTAAGTTCCTGTCATGCATAAATCTTATTGAATTATTGACTTTGCGAAATCTTATGAAGTCAAAGGAGGGTGAAACTACATTAACTCAAAATTTGCAGTGTGTTGTTGATCCAGATTGAGTATGTTATCAACATTTAGGATAAATGTAACAAGTTAAATTAAGAAAAAATTGACTTTTGTATGAAATAATAACATCCAAACTAACCACGTGTTGTTTTCCTAGTTTCGAATAAGTTTGAAACGTGTCGTTTTACGTGATGCAAAAACCTGAAAAGCTGGCAGAAGTGGAGGTACTTCCAAAAGGAATTATATGTACAAGAAAAGAGATTGCATGAAAATTGTGTATCAGAAGATGGTTGATTTAATTTTGATAAATCATCACGAAAAGTTTATCATAAAATACATAATACTGTGTTTAGTTTAGAAAAAATGATCTTAAGGAAAGGCCGTGCTTTTACCTATCCGGTTTTAAATTTTAAACACCGACTAGAAAGTTCCGGTTATAACTTCTTTGTCTAATGTTTGTAGTTTACGAGAACTGTACGAGTCAAATTTAGCATTCAATTGTGAATCTTCAGATATATTTACCATGAATTATTATAGTGTCAAGTCCTCACTAGCTCCAATGGTACAAAGCAATATAATATCTACACTGATCTCTAAAAGGCTCAATATATAGCTTGCAATCTAAGCCTGAACAAGTTAAAAATCATACATAGGCGTGACCCTCACAGTGGAATTCAAACTGTTTTTAGTGAGTTTGTGTTTGGTTCAAAGAAACCCAGAATTATAAAGCCTCAGAAAATCATCAGCAAAGTTGTTTAATATTTGAACTCTTCTTCATACGTACTTTCAAGAAACAAAATTAATTGTACATGAGCTGTAGCTGCTAGAATCTACATGAATTTATTTTTTCTATAAGTATGAGATAGCATGTATGTATTTTTATGTATGATATGATTGATAACCAAAAAAAAAAAAAAAAAAGAAAAGAAAAATAACACACACACACACAATTGTGAGAAAAAGGAAGCCCCCCCCCCCTCCCCACTCCTCGTGTTCTAATTGTCTGGTAGGACAAAATTTTCAGTATGTTTCACATATATATATTGTTATATTCTATTAATCTTGATTTTAAGACTGTATTTGCTGTTACAATTTACTAATTTCAAAGTGTGCAAAGAATAATTGTAAAACTTAAATTAAAAAATGGGGGGGGGGGTTAGGGGGGTTACGTATTCAAGAGAGCATTCTGCAAAATATCTCTGGTCAACTATAGTAAAATATGGTTTTTTGTTAACCTTAGATATATTTCTAAATATTTTTAAAGAAAAACTGGCATGTAAACATTTTAGATTTTGAGAATTTTTGAAAATTGCAATATTCTGTGATTTTTTTCTGAAGGATGTGAGCAGATTAAACAGCAATTGTGTATGTTTTCAATTGAATATCTTTAAAAATTCTCTCAGTAAATGAATATCTATTCGTTTCTATATATTATAGCTTAAAATGATGTGCTTTGGTACATGAATGAATAAAACATGGGATCATGCATCCTTGTGTTAAAATTTGGCTTTTGCATTTGGGGGTATATGTGCTCTGTAGCACATAGTATAAAAATAAACCCGCAAAGGTATGTCTAATATGGGTTTTTTAGTTAGTTTATGAGTTGTTAAAGTTATTTAAATGAAAAAATATTTTGATTGACAGAAATTTCTAATAGTATTTACCTACCTTAATCAACAAGTAATGTATTATGTTTATAAATATACTTTAATTATGTAGAATTTTCTTGAAGATATATTTCAACAATAATTTCGATCTGCCGATTTTATTTATTGGGTCAGCAACAGTAGAGGACGCTTGATTTGATACTGAAAAATGAATTGGAAACTAGGAAAATAGGGGGGTGTTGTAATTGACATTTCTGTGCCTGTACCATTCATATTTTGGGAATTTTGGTACCACTTACTACCGGTAAAACGACTGTACTGATGTAGACTCCTCCAACCACCACACAATTTATCCCTCGGGGTGCCAGAAGTTCACTAGCCATGTGTCCTGAATTGGTAAGAGGAGTGTGGTAGTCTCTACATACCATTGCATGCTACCGTCTCTCTTCTGCACTTTTATTTTATGATAAGCACCGGTAAACATGGAACTTGGTACCAATTTTTTAGGTCACAGGTCAAGGTCAAACAGCATCAAATGTACATTATCTTGAATATTACATCCACCAATTAATGGGGATGCTGGTAGGGGATATGTATTCCTTTGATATGCAATGCTCTCAGAGAATGTCAGACACTTTGGCCCAAAGACATTTAGGTCTAAAGACACTTCAGCCTAATGACACTTCGGCCCTGACATTTCAGCCCAAAAAGTTGGACACTTTGGCCCAAATTTTTGAGACACTTCAGCCCAAAGACATTTCGGCCCTATTATTTATTTCTCTGAGACACTTCAAGCATTTGGGGAGGGGGAGGGCTTTATATATCACATCTGATGATGATATAATTTATTTCCAAATTAGGGCCCTCTTGGGCATGCAGCATACATGATTGTTAATAATACATGTTCATATGACAAATTTCAATGTGCAATGTTTATCAAAATAATGATAAAAAGAAAAGAATAAAGAAAAAGCAGAATATGCACTATTAGTATGAGCTCAAACAATGTTCATAACTTGAGACATTTTGAACATGATAATACTTAATGTATTACATGTAAGTACCACTGTGTATCCTAATGCAAAACAGTCAGAAATACACACAAGAAGAAAATATATACATGTACATAACAATAATACTTGTAATAATAATAATAGCAAAGGTAGTATAGATACTTAAGTGTAATACTCCACTGTAATGCAAAAGATGCCACGGGATGGTGCATTGATACTGGTCAACATGTCATGTGCCACGGGACGGTGCATTGGTACTGGTCAACATGTCATGTGCCACGGGACGGTGCATTGATACTGGTCAACATGTCATGTGCCATGGGACGGTGCATTGGTACTGGTCAACATGTCATGTGCCACGGGACGGTGCATTGGTACTAGGTCAACATGTCATGTGCCATGGGACGGTGCATTGGTACTAGGTCAACATGTCATGTGCCACGGGACGGTGCATTGGTACTAGGTCAACATGTCATGTGCCATGGGACGGTGCATTGGTACTAGGTCAACATGTCATGTGCCACGGGACGGTGCATTGGTACTAGGTCAACATGTCGTGCCACAGGATGGTGCATTGGTACTAGGTCAACATGTCATGTTTATAATGAGTGCATATGTGCAAACATGCTTTCATATGGTTCATACATAATACACTGTAATACTAGTGTATGAGCTTAGACAATGTATATAACATATGAGACATTTTGAACATGATATAATTGATGTAATACTTGTAAGTACCACCATGTATCCTAATTATGCAAGTCAGAAATGAACAAAGGAAAAAAAATAATAACAATATTACATTTTAACACAACATCATAGTACATGACACTTCAGGCCATTGACATTTTGGCCCATTTTATTTATTTGGTTATTTATATTATCAATCGTATTTTTGACTCTATCCATGGAATACATTTGACATTTTGGCCTGATCCCTGCCCTTGTATATCATCCATAGTTTCCTCCCAACAATGTATAGAACACTGACACATCGGTCCAATGACATTTCAGGCCAGAGAAAACTTTGTCACATTTTGGGTGGGGGTGGGGTGGAGAAGGACCCCATTATACTATCTTAGTCTTATATTATCAGCTGTATTTTGGACTCTATCCAATGAGTACATTGTCATTTCGGCCCAGAGACACTTCGGCCCATTTTTCCCCTTACCTGTATTTTTATACAGGTATTATGTTATGGCGCTGTCCATGTTTCTGTCCGGCTGGCTGGCTGTCCGTCCATCCCGGGTAAAGTTTTCCGGACTTTTTTTTGTAACGGATGCATGTACAACTTTGAAATTTGTTCACAATATCTCCCTAAAAAATTGTAAGAGTGAGTTTGCATTTCAGCTGGATTGGTCCATCCTTGACCTACTTTAGGGCTATAAGTAGGTCAAACAGTTTTCCGGACTTTTTTTCGTTACAGATACAGATATTGCCCTGAAATTTACACATAGGCTTCCATTTAGAGGAATACGAGTTCAGTTTGCATTTCAGCTGGATTGGTATGTCCATCCATGACCTACATTAGGACTAAAAGTAGGTCAAATAGTTTTCCGGGCTGTTTTTTATTATGGGTACAGATATTGCCCTGATATTTAGTCATACTAAAGCTTCCTCTCAGAGGAATACAAGTTAAGTTTGCATTTCATCTGGATTGGTCCATCCTTGACCTACTTTTGAGCTAATAATAGGTAAAACAGTTTTCCGGGCTTTTTTTCATTATGGATACAGATCATCATCATCATCAGCATTTTGATTAACGTGCAGGATTAGGTTCATCTTCCACAGCAGTGGGCTCCCTTCCTGGTAACTGGCTTGCTGCACGCATGGCAGACCTAACATTTGACTTCCAGGCATCTCTGTTCAATTGGTTAACATCACGAAGTCCCCACTCACGCTGGTCTTTTTATACGCCCGTCTTAAGACGGGACGTATTATGGTATGGCGTTCATGTCTGTCCGTCTGTCCGTCCATCTGTTAGCTTTTTTATACGCCCGTCTTAAGACGGGACGTATTATGGTATGGCGTTCATGTCCGTCCGTCTGTTAGCTTTTTCGTGTCCGACCCGTAACTTAAATACTACAAGGCCTAGAATCATTAAACTTTGTCTGTAGATACATCTTGGGTAGAAGGTGTGTCGCACATTAAAACCAGGTCACTGTGACTTTTTATTAAGAAGATATGGCCATATATGGCAAAAACTTGTCCGGCTCATAACTTGAAAACTATTAGACCTAGAATCACCAAAATTGGTCAACTAATGCATCTTAGGTAGAAGGTGTGTCGCATCCTACTTTAAGGTCACTGTGACATTTAATTAAGGTGATATAAAAAAAAATGTTTTAATGGGTACAATCTATACTGTTGCTTATTCAAAAATGTTGCATTAAAAAAACACATATTTTTTATGATATACTGTGCAGCTTTTTTTAGTATATATAATGTTTCTTTTGTTTCTAACAATAACAAGAGAAATTCCACTTGTCCCATGGGAGTAGCATGCAAAGAGCATTTTGATAAGATTAATTAATGAGTTTAGTGTAAGGAGACTGTCTTAATCATTTCTGGTAGAGCATCTCTGATGAACCAGGTGTTATCTACATCTCTAAGGAATTGGGCAGAGGAAGTTTATTAATTAAGCCTCTTAAGGTGGGTCCTTAGTCCTGGATTTTTGGGGTTTAGGTAGCATTTTTTTGTTTGGAATCAATAAATTAACATTCAGAGTAATGAGAAAAGGCAAAATAGTTAAGGATTTCCATATTAATTTTCATTACAGACACTACTGAAGTAATGCACCCCTATGTAGATTTTTATGAAATTCATTGGAAACAATTATCTGTTGTTATTTTAAAATAAAAACAAAAGAAATAATTTAAATTGCATTTATTTATCAGGAAACATGTCAATAACTAAAACACATGTCATTTTCAATCTGTTCATCAAGTTTTAGTACAATAAGTGCAAAATTATTGAATTAGCCAAATTCTCCAAAATGTTAAAAAACAAACAAATATGGACATAATTTCCTTATAGCATGGTTTACATATCATTTTTTCTGTTTTTATTAGTAGATGTACATATGTTATATTTATTTATGGGAAAAAATCCATACCTTTCCTTAATAATTTCAAATCTATAGCTTCCAGAGTATGTATACCCCCATAAAAAACCTAAGTCTGGCACCATTCAGCTGAGCTATTCAAAACCACTCATGGATTAAAATTCTATGTAATTTCATGAAAAGACACAGATAATAATTCCTTGTCACCTTGGTAAAATGTTTGTGAAAAATATAGGAAATCTATTGCATACTGGACTTGATAAATAATTTAATGTAAACAGAGTTATTGTCCTTGGATTCAACATTTTGAAACACATCATTGACTATTCAAATATAACTAAGACGTTTGAAATATTTTATGGCTAACAAGATTTTTTACAATAACTACTGAAAAAGACTCCAACAAAATTTATGTTCCAGTCATTAAATTATTGACTTTGCAAAATCTTATGACGTCACAGGAGTGTGGAACTACGTTAATAACTGTTGATATATTGGTATTCTTTCAAATTTGTTCTTGATGGCCAGTCTATATTTTTATTGTAAGTTGTTTGCTTGGATAAAGGGCTATCTTGCACTTTAATCATTTCATTGAAAACATTTGGGAAAATATTTTTATATCCTTTTAAAAATCATTAAGCTTACATTATCAATATTTGAAGCAATGTCACATGAGGCCATAAAGTGAGTAAGATTCTTAAAGGAAGGTTGACATTTGGCTCCATTCATACCTATCTCTTCATGGTGATATGTTCATGTTAACAATATGTGACGGGCGTATCATGTGCCGTGGCGGTGCACTTTATTCTAGCTGTGCTTTCCGGGTCATCTTTGGTCTCCCTGGTTGTCGTCCTCCCTCTTTTTTCATATTGAAGACATTATTGATTGCCCCACTGGATCTAGCAACATGCCCAAACCAGCATAGCCTCTTCTCCCGCAGGATAGAGTCAAGGTCATCGATCCCAAGTCGTGCCAGTAGCTCGCTTGATCTGACACTAACCATGTCTTCTGGCTTTACCCTGCAAATCTGTCTGACCATGGCTCTGTCATTTCGTCGTAGGCGAAGGAGGTCTGGTTTTGGCAAGGGCCATGTCTCACTTGCATACAGCATCGCACTGTGCACATATGTACTGTACAACCTGCCATGGGTCTTGTAGGAAAGGTGACGGGAAGAGAGGACAGGCAGTAGTTCCCTGAATTTATTCCAGGCCGTCTTCACACGAGTGATCGTTGAGAGTACACATCCTCCAGCCGCAGACAGCATGTCACCTAAGTAGCAGAAGGAAGCTATTGCCCTGATATTTAATTAAAGGTTTCCTCTCAGAGGAATACAAGTTCAGTTTGCATTTCAGCTGGATTGGTTCATCATTGACCTACATTTTTGAAAAATAGGTCAAACGGTTTTCCAGGCTTTTTTTCATTATGTCATGCAGATATTGCTCTAATATTTAGTCAAAGGCTTTCTCTCAGAGGAATACAAGTTCAGTTTGCATTTCAGCTGGATTGGTCCATCCATGACCTACTTTTGGACTAAAATAGGTCAGACAGTTTTCTGAGTTTTTTTTCATTACGGATACAGATATTGCCCTGATATTTATTCAAAGGCTTCCTCTCGGAGGAAGACAAGTGCAGTTAACATTTCAGCTGGATTGGCGCACTACGACCTACAGTACTTTAGGGGTAGAGAGGTCAAACAGTTTTCCAGATTTTTTTTGGTATGGTCAGGTATTGCTCTGAAATTTAGTCACAACCCCTCTTTCAGAGAATACATAATTAGTTCACATTTCAACTTAATTGGTGCACCATGACCTACTTTAGGGCTAAAAGTAGATCAAATGGTTTCCTAAGACTTTTTATCCTCATAAATAGATATTGCACCAACATTTTGTCACAACCTCAATCTCAGTGAAAATTTAATACACAATCAGTTCAGATGGATTGGTGCACCTGATGACCCACTTTAAGGCTTTCCTATTCAGAATGTGTGTTGTATCAATTCAGAGTGCACAATATGCTTCCAGGTTGAATTTCACTGTCTGACAGGCGTGTATTGTACCGTTTGCGGTACTCTTGTTCTTCTTTGCCGTTAAAAGTTTTTTAAATATGTAAATCAGACCAGACTATAAAAAGAAGGCTTGGAGTTGACGCAAACGAATAATTAATCTGACCTTGACGTACCAGGGAATAAATCATAAGACCTAAACCATGCTGAAAATATAATAATTCGTCCCGTCAAACCACCCCCTCCCCCACCCCCGGATATCGACACAAATATCTGCAATTTATTAAAATCAGTAAATATAGATCTAAATTTTAACATAAATGTGTATATAACAAAATATTTTACATATCAGGCGAAATTTAACAATCTTCCAGATAATAATCAGAATGTTATTTCCGTAGAAGTATTGAGTCGAAATATCTTGAATGCATTTATCAACTAGTACTAATTGTAATGGAGGCCGTTACAGATGTTCCCCAGACATTCCCCCAATTAGCAAGTGGTGTCATTTGTCTCAGTACAAGTGGTTTTGACCATATCAATCTGTGAAGCATCTCAATATATAAACTGTTTTATAACGTTCAGTCCATTTCATGCTAAAACAAATTAGTTATAGACATTCTGTGCACGTACGTGCATGTGAGTAATTTGACATGTATATGACTACAAGATAAGTTTCACAACAGTTTAATGAAAAACGATAAATTAACAGCTGCAGCTCAAAACTACGAAGACAAAAATCAAAGCATGTGCATCCACGTGCATGTGAGTATGACACAGCAATTTTGTTGATGCTATTCAATAAACATTTGAAAGATAAATTTACTGTTTGAATTTCAGATTGATTGCTGCTTTTATAAGATAGTTATGGTGATTTCAAATTTGTCCAATCGGAATGTAGCGCATGAACATGTGGGGAAGTGATTTTGACAACATCAATGAGTAGAGATCGAGTCCCAAAATATGTCTGTAATCAAAATTGCAAAACAATTCATTTAAATCTAATAATTTTATGGACCTATGCTTGAATTTAGATGTCAAAACTTTCGATGCACGTGCAGTCACGCACACGCTAATTCAATTAAAGAATTTTCGTTGATACCTGTCAATAGGTATTCATATCATAAAACTAGACCAAAAAATTTCATTTCATTTGAGTCTTTAATTAAACTGTTTTTGGGCTGAATTGTCTCAAAGATTTGGGCCGAAGTGTCCAATTTCTTGGGCCAAAACATCTGGGCTAAATTATCCAACTTTTGTGCCGAAGTGTCTGCACAGGGTGTATGCTACCAGATTTCTTTTATGAGTGCGTAATGTCATTCAATATTTTTATTAAGCGTACTGATTGGATGGATATATTTGTTTCCATATATTCCTGAATTAATGCATTCTTCCGTAACTATATGCTTTTCTGCAAAATATATTCATAAATTAAGATATTACGCAAAAACGAGCCCCAACCATCTATTTTTCCACTTCAGTAGCCTACACCTTGGTCACAACATAGACTACACCCCACATGTTGGAGTATACTCGGTGTTTAATGGATGCTGCATTTAACCTATAATCTCAGTCACAATGGCAAATCATGTGACATTGACATGGAAAAATGGTGACAAAAGTCACCACAAGGGAAAATTGAAACAAGTAACACCTTTATCAGTAACGAATTGTCTTTTAACTTATATCAAGATTTTGAAGAATTTCTCAGGAACAAATGTATACTAAGGTGGTATAGTTATATATGCAACAGAAGCAGAGAACTGACTCAGTTTTTTGTTTTCAGTCAAAAACTTTCTGACCGCCAAAAAATTGTGTCAGTGTTCTCTGCTTTTATGGCAGGTAGTTCTTGCAAGGACATGTAGAGGATTTTGATATCCTTTGTTAAAATTTCTATGACATTTGCATTTTGTTAGGTCACCTATTGCAATTGGTTGTCGTTTGTCGACGTGTGTCATCCATTAAAGGGTAAGGCAACCCTAACCACATATTTGCTTTTATGAATAAAGTATTTTACTTACTGATATCGTAATTGACAGTCTTTAACAACAAAAACCCCTGCTGAACAATTAAATCAATATTAATGTATTTTAAATTACCCGCCGCTTAGGGAGTGGCCATTGAAGTTTAATTTATGACGTCACACCGTCTATTCCGGTTTATTTCAGCAGCAGCACTGTAAACATTAAGTCATGAACAGTTAAGTTTGGAGCCGTATAGATTTGAGCCCGTTCTTTCGCAAGAAGAAATTGAGAAAAGAAGACGTTCAATCGAGCCACAGACAAGGCAGACTGTAAACGTTCTTCATACAAATGTCTCGAACCTCAACTTGTCATTACGCAAATGATGGAGCCACAGTTTACGTAGTCTTTTCTTTTCAAATGACTTGGTTGGGTCGGGATGACTCGGGAATTTCGAAAAACAACAACAACCTTTTTTCACATCTCCCCTTTACATTAGTGTAATTAACTGCTTGCCAGGAAGGCATCAACCTATTTATTTGTAAAGATCTACAACATGCACATCTTTGATGATCTCACAGGTGTTTGGGTTCAGGACCCCCCTTCCGAATAATCTACATGAGTTAATTTAAAATTAATTTTTTTGTTGAAAATATTTTTAATGCATGTCAATGTCTTGCATACCCATAAAGTCCAAAATACATGTAATTCAAAATAAGCCCTTTAAAAAAAAAAACCTCACTGGTTGTTTTAAGTTCTGTTATAATAACCAGTGAGGGTATTTTTTTTTAAAGGGCTTATTTTGAATAATTTTGGACTTTATGGGTATGCAAGATGTTGTTGACATGCACTAGAAATATTTTCAAGAAAAAATAATTAAATCAACTCATGTAGCTTATTCGGAAGGGGGGGGGGGGGCTGAACCCAAGCACCTGTGTGGATGATCTTAGAATCTCATCAAAACCGGAACAGACGGTGTGACGTCAAACTTATTGATTTTTGTGGTCTTGAATACAAAAGAATTACACATCATGGCAGCCTCTATAGAGTGCGGGAATTTCAATTTTTGACGTTTTCAAATTAGTACTGAAGCTTATCAAGGCCATATATCAACAGAATTGTATGACAAATCGTTATCATATGATTAATCCGATCATTTATCATATAAAAATCTTTTGGATTGCCTTTCCCTTTAACAATTGAAAATTTTTTAACTTCTTGATAACTACCAGGCCAATTCTTTTCAAATTTGGTATGAAGCATCTTTGGGACAAGGGGGACATAAATTGTAAATTTCAGGACTCCAGCACCCCTGGATCCCAAGGGGAGAGGCAAGAACTGCCCAAAATTGACCAAATTTCAAAAATCTTCTTCTCTCAAGAACCGCACATGTGTAAGAAAAACTAAATACATGGTGATGTAGAGCAGGAAGGCTTCTACCAAAATTGTAAATTTCATGATCCCCAGGGTAGGGGTTCTGACCCCAGGGTGGGGCCAAACTTGTTATATAAAACACTTTAAAAATAACATCTTCGTTAATGCTATTGATACTAAATTGAAACTAAATGGATATTTAGAAAGAGCAGGTAGTCTTTTACCAAAATTGTAAATTTGATGATCCCCAGAGTAGGGGTTTTGACCCCAGAATGGGGCCAAACTTAGTAAATAGTATTTATGTGTAAGTTTGATGATACTGTATAAAATCTAAATGCATACTTAGGAATAGCAGAAAAGGATGTACAAAAAATTTCACAACCCAGGGATTTGACTCTATAGGATGGGTCCAAATTAGTCGTATATTTTGGATGTTTTAATATTAATATACCTATTATATTATGTAAAGCCTTTCATCAGTGTATGCACTTTTGAGGGCAGTGAAGTTTTAAGAACACATCTTGTTTTATACTGTTGCTGAACATTAGAGTTTAGCTTAGATATTCAGAACAGGAAATGTATTCTAGATTTCATAGCCTCTTGGGAGTAGTAATACTTTTTCACTACTACTCAGGTGACCCGTTAAGGCCTGTGGGTCTCTTGTTATTATCTGGTTTCCAATTGATTTTTGAATTTTTAAAATAGTCAAAGGACATAGTGAATGGTGAGAAAGTTTTTATTGAAAGTGCCATATTGTGTGCAAAAAAATACACTGAAACCTGTCTAATCCATCATGCACTAGGAGACAAATGTCAGAATACACAGTTTGTCAGAATAAACAGTGTTAAAATCAAAGTAAACGCGAATTTGAGAATGAAAAAAGGGTTAGAATGCTCAGTGAAATGGACTACACAGGTGTCAGATGAGGCATGCAGTTTTCAATGTAATAAAATATCTAAGGTCAAGTAAAATGTTCAAGACTAGAATGAAAATCCATATCAGATAATATATTTTGTTGCATGGTATGAAAATGATTGAGTAGTTATGAGCAAAATTGTGCTTAATCTAAAAAGAGGAATAAAAGCTGTATTTTTGTTTATAATTGTACTAAATAGAATGTTTTGTTTTCAGTGGTGCATGAGGATATGCCCCCAAGGTAAGCATTGCCCATGTCTCTTACTGTGTGTGTACCATATTTATTTTAGCATACTAGTATTCAAAATTAAGCGCAATGTTAGATGTTTGGGCACGATCACAAATAAGCACTATCAGTCCTCTATGCCAATACATATACATGTATTATTATATATTTTCATTTCCAATGTTCTTAGCTCACCTGAGCCGAAGGCTCAAGTGAGCTTTTCTGATCACATTTTGTCCGGCGTCCGTCTGCCTGTCTGTCCGTCTGTCTGTAAACTTTTCACATTTTCATCTTCTTCTCATGAACCACTGGGCCAATTTCAACCAAACATGGCCAAAAGCATCCTTGGGTGAAGGGCTTTCAAGTTTGTTCAAATGAAGGGCCATGTTCCTTTCAAAGGGGAGATAATCACAAAAATAGGGTGGAGTCATTTAAAAATCTTGTTCTCAAGAACCACTGGGCTAGAAAAGCTGAAATTTGCATGAAAGCTTTCTGGCATAGTGCAGATTCAAGTTTGTTCAAATCATGGTCTCTGGGGGTATGATGGGACCACAATAGGGGATCAAAGTTTTACATACAAATGTAAAGGAAAAATCTTTTAAAATTTTCTTCTCAAGAACCACTGAGCCAGAAAAGCTTAGATTTACATGAAAGCTTCCTGACATAGAGCAGATTCAAGTTTGTTCAAAGCATGGCCCCTGGGGGTAGGATGGGGTGACAAGGGGGGGGGATAAAAGTTTTGCTTACAAATATATAGGGAAAATCTCAGTTGAGCGATGTGGCCCTTGGGCCTCGATCTTGTTTTGTCTTTTACCAATACATGTATTATCATATGGATCCTTCTTTGTTGATTATTTGATCAAAGGACTACATTCAATTAATTAAATGTAAATTTATTGATATGACTGGTTGAATTACTCATGTATGTATACATTTTTCTCGCATATGCAATTACATATATATGATGTATATATATATTTTTACTAATTGTACATATAATATCCCCTATAATATAATAAAACATATGAGAATAAAAGACCTGTTTTCATTGCTACCATGAAACATAAAAAATTGAGAATGATTCAAATATCTTAGTTAGAATTTCCAAAATTGGTTAATATGGTACGTACATTGTAGTAAAATAATCATGAGTTTATTTACATGAGATGGCTAAATTTCACATGAATAACCAGTGACTGATTCTTAATTGTCAATTTTATCACCAAACAGTTCAGAAATGACATACTATTAGGGGATGATAAAATTCCTTTAAAACTGACAAATTTTTTAATTTCCCCTTTTTCTCGAGGAGAAAATTCCCTTTAAGAAAATAAATCCGAAGAAGAAATTTATGTGACCCACCTGATCTTTATTTTTCTGCAACATATTCAAGTGGGATTATGGTGAGATTCTTTTGTGGCAAGAGCTGGTATGATGTCTTTAGTCAGAAAGCACCTGAATCCACTTAAAACAGTTTTCTATAGAGCGCCAAATTAACAAACTCAAATATTTGAAGATATCTTTAATTATTTGAAGATATTATCAATTCATTTCATGCATGCAACAATTCAATCAAAGATCTCTTCAAATAATTAATGATATCTCCAACTCGATCTGCATTATGTAATGCGAGCATTAATTGAATTATTATTATTGATAACATTCATTCTGCGGAATTGATGCACACAATAATTGAAATGTTAATGTCAACGAATATCGCTTTCCAGTTTAACAGCAAATTCATTTGGAACCAAAATTAGGGGTTTTTGCAAGATTGATTAATAATAACAATATATATATATATATATATACACACACACACACACATACATGTATTATAATAATTATAAGTTATTGTTACATTTAAAGTTACTATGGACCACTCCACCGGTCACTGTAGCTCAGTGATAGAGCATTCGCTTCGTAACCGGGAGGTCGTGAGTTCAAGCACTGTTCATGCATCAAACCTAAGACAGGTGTTGGCACGATAAAGAACCCTCACTGCTACAGCCCTGGGCCCATATTCACAAAATATCTTGCGACTAAGATGAAAAAAATAATTCTGTCTGATAATCAAATACCGATCCCAAGGTCACAAGTATGTATTCAACTTTTATAAACCATGGATGTACTTTACATATCAATTAAGAAAGTCTACAAGAAATGAAAAATAAGGAAATTATCGTGTTTGTAAATTTTGATCTTAGTCGTAAGATATTTTGTGAATAGGTGCCCTGAATCCTAAGCATAGGTCCAAATTTGTGGTACTTCACCTACAGCTGGTGACGTTTTGATATGAATAAAATATTCTTGACAGAATTAAAATAATCATGCAATAAATACTACCTCCTCCTTCAAGGAGTGAATAAAGCTATATTTCACAAATTTCAACTGCAGTAATGTCTTCTATGTTGTTTTGAGTACCAAATAGTAAATTTTCGTACAATGATATCAATAACTGTAGAAGTGTTCAGTTGCAGGTGGGAAGTTAACTTGTTCATTTGACACATGTTACATGTGTGTGGTAGCAAAATAAGTTTTAATCTTTAGCTGTTTAACTGCAGATATTTTTTAACATACATGTATTATGATATATACAATGTATGCATTTAATTTTTGTCATTTGCCTTATTGTTGATTAAATATGCATGTAATTTTCTATTGTAGTTTCGCAAAATTAAAGCGGAACTTGAGATGGAATTTCCCAATGAGTTAGATATAGTAAGTATTAACTATTTCCATTATTTATTCAATGTAAAAAAGATGAATCTGGGAAACATTTTGAGCAATTGCTTAGCAGTTTGGACTCGTACCCATTTTTGGTCATCTGTCAGTATATGTGGTATCCATCTGGCAGAAATCTTTCGTACTTTCAAAATACGTTTCAAAATGAAATGCACCCGAGATAGCGATATGCCAACAGCTTTGGCAATATCACGAATCTTGCATCTGTCATAATTTCCAATTATTTCCCTGACTTTTGCCTTGCCTGTTACAGTCACAGGTCGGCCAGATTTTGCTGCATCTTTGACGGACTCTGTGCCTGTCAGAAATTTCTTTCTCCATCTACAAACTGTCTCATAAGATACCTTATCAGACCCATAAACTTCCCCCAATTCAGTAAAAATCTGCATTACCGAATGACCGAGTTTATATAAGCTCTAATTTCTTCAATATTCTCAAACCATTTCCCAACCATATTTACAACAGTGGTCAACGATTGGCTCTTTTGAAATTACTATAAATTTAAAACTTTTTATACCCCCCGCAACAAGTTTGGGGGGGGGGGGGGGGTATACTGGAATCGGGTTGTCCGTCTGTAGACGCAATGGTTTCCGGGCTCTAAAGCATTATCCTTTCCACCTACCGTCACCATATCATATATATGGACTACCCATGGGATGAAGATGTTCCCTATCGATTTTGGGGTCCAAAGGTCAAGCGCACTGGACATCGAAGTAGCAATATGGTTTCCGGGCTCTAAAGCGTTATCCTTTCCACGTACAGTCACCATATCTTACATATGGACTACCCATGGGATGAAGATGTTCCCTATCGATTTTGGGGTCAAAAGGTCAAAGGTCACGCGCACTGGACATCGAAGTAGGAATATGGTTTCCGGGCTCTAAAGCGTTATCCTTTCCACCTACAGTCACCATATCATACATATGGACTACCCATGGGATGAAGATGTTCCTTATCGATTTTGGGGTCAAAAGGTCAAAGGTCAAGCGCACTGGACATCGAAGTAGCAATATGGTTTCCGGGCTCTAAAGCGTTATCCTTTCCACCTACAGTCACCATATCTTACATATGGACTACCCATGGGATGAAGATGTTCCCTATTGATTTTGGGGTCAAAAGGTCAAAGGTCATGCGCACTGGACATCAAAGTAGCAATATGGTTTCCATTTAATTTCTTTAACGGCTTTTTTCATCACATGGAGATGCTGTGTTCCTAGATACCTTTTGGATCATAATACTGAAGTTTTACCTATTACCAACACCCTTTGGGAGATTGGGGTAAGCGGGGGGTATTCTTAGTGAGCATTGCTCACAGTACCTCTTGTTTTGAGCTGAATTGAAGGCTTGTGTTTATACAGACCCTGAAACGTGCTACTACACCTTAAAAACGAACCGAACCGTTCCGTGCAAGAAATGAACCGTACCGTTCAAGAAACGTACCGTACCGTGCAAAAAACGAACCGTACCGTTCAAGAAGCGTACCGTACCGTGCAAGAAACGAACCGTACCGTTCAAGAAACGAACCGTACCGTTCAGAAAGCGTGCAGGATAATATTATGCAAACCCCGCCCCCAAAAGCCCAAAAGCGTACCGTACCGTGCAGAAAGCGTGCAATTTCTGTCACGTGACTCACTTTTTCAGCCACAGTATATTATTTTCACAATGGCGCCCGATGGGAAAGGAGGTCGTAGACTATCGCTGGCTATTCGAAGCATTATCCTCAAACATCACGAAGCTGGGTTATCAACTGTGAAAATCACCGAGATGCTTAAAACATCTTTGATATTCTTTTTTTTTTTTAAATTACTTTCCGTAAATGTCACATTGTTTCAGTGCATATATGTGTATGTATGTTATCAACAAGTACCCAAGTTTTGACTGAATTATCAGGGCCGTAAATTAACCTTCAGTTTGGAGGAGGCAGGAAATTAGGCGGGGGTCTGGGGGCCGCCCAGACGCTGAGCACATTTTGTGCACACTGAACACGTTTCGTGCAAAATCCTTGATTCTAGGGCCTTCTAAGATGTTACTTGACTAACTCATTCTAAAAGAAAGATTTGGAATGCTTTTTAAGGGAGGTATCATGTTCTTAGTTATTGGAAACAACATAAATTCTAATGAACTTTAAATTTTAATTTTTTTTGGCTCAAAGGTTGGAGGAGGCAGCTGACTCCTCCGCCTCCATGTAATTTACGGCCCTGATTATGCATAAAAATTCGTTTTATACTGTGAACTGTTAACAGAAATAGACGTCAGATCACTGCACGGATTTTGCATGCATGCTTCTGCAGCCAGTCCTGTGTACTGTGGATGTATATTTCACTTGCAGACTTTTAAAGAGTGAACCAAGGGGCATTTCGTTGTTTTAACGGAATTTCTGTTTCAATCAATTCTTTTAAATTCAAGGGTGAAGTTAACTACAATACTGTAATAGTACTTACAAGTAGCCTATTTAATTTCTTCATATAATCAGGGACGTCGACGTCCCTGATAATGCTACTACACGTATGGCACAGGGCTTGCCGTAAGAAGATGAAATTGATATTTGTAGCGTTAATGTATTCAATATGTACTTTCCTACGTACAGTGTCTGAATCATATGAGAAATTTCTAGACCGATTAGAAAAATTGTCACGTTCTACACTGTAATATTTTCATTACTTTATTAGCAATAATTTTGACATATCTTTTTCTCTTCTACATTGATAACGACCCATATAGATAGATGTAGATTGGCGGATTTATTATATACACTAATAAACAATTTTTAATTACATCGACAGAGAAATAAATAGATACATACATGTGTAAAAGAATGTAAACAAGTTAAATTGATGCAAAGCATCAAATCGGCCGCAAAAAATTATTCATTTCAGCATTTTCAAGTATTTCAACAATATATAGAAAAGGTATATGAAACATTTTTATTGCAAACTATACACTTGCCTTACTTTTCTGTTAATTTTTTTTAATTCAATTTTCAGTGATGAAAAATAAAGTCAGGGAAATGAAAATCGGACTTCGCGTGATAAAGGATAGGAATATATATGTATTATCATCATTTTATTTGATTCAAAGACAAATGCAACAGATATCTAACATTATTAATTATGAATGACTGAATGCTGACAAAAAAGGACGTACAAACTTCACGTGCAGATATCCTGGATCTTTCATAATGCCGATGATAAATCACAATAAATGTGAAGTGCAGAAAATAATCATTGTGTCATTTGCGACTTTAATGTATTCAAAACAAAAGTCACTTCTTCTTAAAAACTTTTCCAATTTAGGCACTGTAATTTATATCCGGAAACTTAATACGCTTTGTTTTTACACTTACGCACGCCCATGTCGGGGAGCAGTTCATGTAACAGCTTTTTATAAAATTGTAAATTAATAAATGTCTGATGAGAAATGAAAAACAAATTGAAACGTAATAACAACCATTAAGACTTAGACTTAAGCAAATTCTAAAAACTTTTATTCATAACTTTTATGTACGTTATCAATATGGAATTATTCCATCGAAGCAATCAAAAATAACGTCTCATTTCCCCATGTGCACATTCTAACACAACCACAAATCCTGCAGCCGATAATCAAAGAGCCGAATAAGACCGATCGAGTGAAAACAAACTATCGAAACGTACAATTTATACGAAGTCAAAGCGTTCAGGCCACGCCCACCTCATTAATAAAACGTGCAAACCGTTCACAAAGCGTGCAGCTATTTTTAGCAAACCGTACCGTGCAAGAAGCGAACCGTACCGTTCAAGAAGCGTACCGTACCGTGCAAGAAACGAACCGTACCGTTCAGAAAACGAACCGTACCGTTCATAAAGCGTACCGAACCGTACCGTGCAACTGGTGTAGTAGCACGTTTCAGGGTCTGTACCATTGGAAAGATATTGAATAGAGCTATTCAAAGACTATGATCATCCACAAAATCGTGCAAAGCGTTATCGCGCTGTGGTACAATACACATTACATATTGAAAAGCCATCGTATATAAAAGTTCACACAAAACTGTATAAAATCTAAATGCATTCTTAGGAATAGCAGAAAAGGATGTACAATAAAATGTGAATTTCACAACCCAGGGATGGGTCCAAATTAGGCCAATTCAACTTAATTAGTAGATTATCATCCAGGGTCAACAAAAAGTTTGGGACGGGTGGGAGGATTTCATTTTCATTTTCTGAGAAACATATTAATCACACTGTTAATGACAAACGAGTTTTTGTCAACAGAAGTGCATCATTTAATGCCAGATGGGTATTAATATATGCTTATTTCACAGACGAATTTCAGGTTAAATTTTAATTTCAAACACAGAAAGATACCAAACTTCTTCAAGGTATGAAGAACATTAATCCATTCCATTCATTTATGCCCATAAGAACTTGAGAAATGATCATGGCTTCATGTTGCCATACCGGAAATGCAACAAGAAGTGTAAATACCAGAGTTGGACATGGAAAATTTTCCAGAAATCACAAGTTCCGCAAAATAAAAAAAATCCGGGCGGGCCAATCTTTGAGGGGTGGGCGGGGATAATAATATATCAATTAAGTTCAATTGGCCTAGGTCATATCTTTTAATGTTAAAATGTTAATATATTTATTATATTATGTAAAGCCTTTCATAAGTGTATGCACTTTTGAGATCATTGAGGTTTTAGAACACATCTTGTTTTATACTGTTGCTGAACATTAGAATTTAGCTTAGATATTTAGAACAGGATATTTTTTCTAGATTTCATAGCCCTTGGGAGTAGCGATACTTTTTCACCAGTACTCAGGTGACCTATAAGGCCTGTGGGCCTCTTATTGTTATTGTATTAGTATAAGTTAAAGTTCATGCTATGATGTGAAACCTCATACAATATATCATTTTTGTGTTGTAAGACAGGGGAGGGAACTCCTAACACCACTGGCTGGTTGGAGGTCCAGATTGTCGATGGTGAACTTCTTCATTCCAAAAAGGTAAAGTAATGATATCAGTGTGAGATGCCAATAAATCATTAATTTTTCTAAATTCTCCCTAACACTTTTGATATAAAATGAAACTATTCTAGTAGACACTTTGAAACTGTTAAATAAGACAGGGCTCAAAATAACTTTTATTCTTAAGTGGGCAGTTTGCCACCAACCTTAATTTCTTGGTGGCCAGTTGCTTATTTTAGTCGCCATATTTTGATAATGATAAAATGTTTCAAATCCAACTTTTTAAATTTTTAATTGACATTATTCATCAACATCTAGATCCCGATTTTAATTCCCTTTTGCCTTCAATCGTAGGACATGCCTTGCAATGCACATGGTACATGGACATCGTTTTCTTTTCAAATCATAACCATAAATAATGTGTTGACAGTGCTACCGTTTGAGCGAGCGCAGCTACATATACACATATTTCATAATGTTCATCATTTGACCAGGTTCAATTTAAACAATATCTATTTGCCAAAGACTCAGTACATGAATGAAATTAGGCAGCAGAAATAGCCTATTTAGTTTTCTCCTAGAGTTTTATATTAAATAATTATTTAAGCCCTGTATCAGCTTCTTCCTACATTTAGATCACTCCAAAATATCCAGCATAAACATTTTACAAACATATAATTAGCTCACCTGAGCTGAAAGTGAGCTTTTCTGATCGCATGTTGTCCGTCGTCTGTCTGCTTGTAAACTCTTTACATTTCTTCTCCAGAACCACTGGGCCATTTTCAACCAAACTCGACCAAAAGCATCCTTGGGTGAAGGGCTTTCAAGTTTGTTCAAATGAAGGGTCATGCCCCTTTCAATCTAATTAAAATTTGATGATAGATCCGCTCGCGTACTTGCATACATAACATATATGCGAGTACGCGAGCAAATCTAATATCTAATTTTAATTAGATTGTACCCCCTTCAAAGGTGAGATAATCACAAAATTGTAATAGAAGGTGGGGTCATTTAAAAATCTTCTTCTCAAGAACCACCGAGCCAGAGGAGCTTACATTTACATATGTACATGAAAGCTTGCTGACATAGTGCAGATTCAACTTTGTTCAAATCATGGCCTCTGAGGGTAGGTTGGGGCCACAATAGGGGATCAAAGTTTTGCATGCAAATATATAGAGAAAATCTTTAAAAATCTTCTTCTCAAGAACCACTGAACCAGAAGAGCTGAAATTTACATGAAAGCTTCCTGACATGGTACAGATTCAAGTTTGTTCAAATCCTGGCCCCAGGGGTAGAATGGGGCCACATTAGGGATCCAAGTTTTACATAGAAATATAATGGGGAAATTTTTAAAAATCATCTTCTCAAGAACCAATGAACGAGAAGAGCTGAGATTTACATGAAAACTTCCTGACAAAGTGCAGATTCAAGTTGTTCAAATCATGACCCCCGGGGGTAGGATTGGGCCACAATGGGGGATCAAAGTTTTACATACAAATACATGTATATAGGGAAAATCTTTAAAAATCTTCTTCTCAAGAACCATTGGGCCAAAGAAGTTCACATTTACATGAAAGCTTTGTGACATAGTGCAGATTCAAGTTTGTAAAAATCATGGCCTGCAGGGGTAGGTTGGGGCCACAATAGGTACTAAGGTTTTATATGCAAATATATATGGAAAGTCTTCAGATATGGCCCAAGGTGACTCAGGTGAGCAATGTGGCCCATTGGTCTCTTGTTTAAGAATTGGTGTTCTGTTTGGAAAAATATATCAACCAAATTAATAAATTACAACATTTGATCTACCTCCAAGTCTCAACTACTTTTTTCATAAATTATGAATTGAAATACACGTAAAGGAGTATAAAAATAGAAGATATAGTAGATGATACAGAAATTATAATATCACGCAGATTTAGAACTTTTTTATTAATGAATCCATCCACCACAAAATATAGTCCCTTTCAAAATTTTAATTGACACAATTTTTCTCAACTTGATAGGGTTCAGTAATAGATGTGCAATATATTTGCACCAATGAGATAAGTATTGAACCAGTAAATACTTTGTTGTAGCATCCTGCGCAGTTGTGCTAAAAAACTCAGGAGCTAACTTCCTTAAACAAAACTTTTACAAGTTATGTAAACAAAAACATGGCACGAGCCTTGTTTACATGATAAAGAATTGTGAGCTCTGTATCTCTGTGTACCTCAACAACTGACATTCAAATTTTTGCTGACCATTAGACATACCTTAATTAAAGCATTCTAAACATTAAAAATAGAAAGATGAAATTTGAAAATTTTCAGCTCAAATCATGTCCATGCCCCTTTAATAGATATGCAGAACAGGAAAATTATATATTCCCTCTTTTGGGGGAGACATATTGTTTTTGTACTTTACGTCCGTCCGTCCTTCTGTCTGTCACAAAATCTTGTGAACTCTTCTCCTCTTATATGGGTTATTGGATAGACTTGAAACTTTGTACAATGCTTCATTGTCATTTGAAGATGTGCATGTTTTAGGGACAGGAGGATCCAATTATTTTCCTAAAGGTTATAGTGGATCTAAGAGGGGTGGAGGATATAAAATAGTTTGTGAACACTTCTACTCCTATATGGGTTATCAGATAAACTTGCAATTTTGTACAGTGCTTCATTGCCATTTGTAGATGTGCATATTGTAGGGACAGGAAGATCCAATTATTTTCCTTAAAGTTATAGTGGATCTAAGAGGGGTGGAGGATGTAAAATAGTTTGTGAACACTTCTCCTATATGGGTTATCGGATAGACTTGAACCTTTGTACAATGCTTCATTGTCATTTGTAGATGTGCATATTTTTGGGACGGGAGGATCCAATTGTTTTCCTAAAAGTTATAGTGGATCTAAGAGGGATGGAGGATGTTAAAATAGTTTGTGAACGCTTCTCCTATATGGCTTATCAGATAGACTTGAAATTTTGTACAATACTTCGATGCCATTTGCAGATGTGCAAATTGTAGGGACAGGAGGATCCAATTGTTTTCTTTAAAGTTATAGTGTATCTGAGGGGTGAAGGGTGTAAAATAGTTTGTGAACACTTTTCCAATGTGGCTTATAGGAGTTCATAATGTATATGTTCCTGCGCATGCTTTTTCCTCCATACCATGCAGTACATTAAAGGGGAGGTTTCATTTGGAGCACTTCCAATTTGGGGAGCTGGGGAGACATTTGTTTTTCATAAAAACAATCTTTAGTTTTTATAGCTTTTGTAGCCCTTAGGGCTAGTGATACCATAAACTGACACTCAGGTGACTGATAAGCCCTGTGGGCCTTTTGCTTTACTACAGAATGGGGATGGATATGTTGACACTGATGCTAAGATGAATAAGATCAAGGCTGGAGTCAGAAAAGCATTGGGAAAGTAAAGAGTGATGTGGCCAGACAGTTGTGGTGAGAAGCAAGCATGTAAATAAGAAAGATTTATTGTAAATGATTTGAATTAAGAATCATTGGCAAAATATAGGTCTGACAGAAGAAGACTAATCATTGTCAGTACAACACTAAAACTGCCTGAATTTGGTTAAGATGATCAGTCTAATTTGATTTAGAGGTTTTAATCTATTATAGTTCACTGCACAAGATCTAATAATTTTCTAAGGTCAGTTGTGCTTTGTGAGTCATGTATTAGTGTTGTACTGATAATCAGAAAACATCGATTAACGACAAAAAAAAGCTACCGATTCCGATGATCGATTGTTTTTTTTCATAATCGATCATCGGATCCACACATCTCATAGAGCGCATTCCGGAATTAGACCGTTTCCGTTATCGTTTTACCTGTGCCGGGGGAAAAAATGGCGTCAAACAATGGAATATATGATCACCCAGGCGTGAAAAAGAAGTCAGAAGTATGGAAGTATTTCGGATTTCGGAAGGTAGACATCAATTTACCTCCAAGTAAAACGAACCTAAATCTAAATAAAGATGTGTGCCGTATATGCTACAAGGAATACACCAACACTGGTAAGTTTATTTTTTCATACTTTGATATGTGGCGCGCTTTTTTAGTGCAACACACCAGAATCATGTGCACGATATTCTTGTTTCAAATGTATATTTTTTCTATCATACATTGCTGATTTATTCAGTGTGCCATAACTATCATTACTTACAATCGCATCATATGCAACTTGATATTAAATTCTGAATTTTCTTGAACGTACTTTGCTATATTCTAGTATTAAATACCTAGTATATTTTATCTTTTTCTTAATATAACTCCCTTTATCTTAGTAAATTGATAAGTTCTTTTTACAGGAAATACTACAAATTTCCGTGCACATCTGGATAGTGAACATAAACAGCAGACACAGAAGACTGGCTTAGTGATATAATGTGCGTAGGAGAAAGCAGTTTCACAAGATGATATGGCTTATGAAGAGACCAGACGTTACCTGGGGATGGCACTGAAAGAAGATGACAAAGGGCTCACAGCTCTAGCGTGGTGGCAGAAAAAGGAAATGTTTCCCCCCAGAATAGCAGTTCTTGCAAAAAAGATTTTATGTGTTCAAGCTAGTAGTGTGCCATCAGAGAGAGTATTTTCTCTTGCTGGTGGGTTGATGTCAAAAAAGAGAAGTAGGCTGAGTACAGATAATGTAGATTTGTTTATTTTTTTGAGCAAAAACATGAGTAAATTTTGGTGAGAGATTGAATGGTATTATGCTTAAGCCAGAGACAGTAGAGATTTAGATTAAAATGCTGAGTTTTACATCATACTGGTGTTTAGTTTATCTTGCTATTTCTCTCCTAGAAAGAGCTGTTAACTATTTGTTTAAGAAATGTAATGCTTTGTATTGAATAAAAAACAAATCTGCACTAGTACTTTTTTATGTTTTAATTTTAAATAATATATAGTTAAATTTCCGTCTCTGATCTCCGTGTAAGATTCAATATGGATATGCATCTCACCTTCCAATGGCATCCATCATAATTATGAGCTAGTTATATATCCAACTATCCAACCAGCACAAAGCTTAGGTGATTATGAACTATAAGGTGCTTATATAGAAAGTGCAAAAGCATCAAGACAACATAGAAAACATCATATTGAGTTATTGATATTAGCTAATTGATATATAATTGAAGATTTTTTTTTTAAAAAAACCTGCAAGATTATGCTTTATATAGTAAAAATGTAACATCCGATTATAATCGGAAAATCGCATTGGAAGCAACAACCGATTCTAACCGATGATCGATTATGAAAGTGAACCGATGTCCCATCACTATCATGTATATGTGTAGTTGCAGATCGGTAGCTCTCTGGAAAAATATTTGGATAGACCATCCCAATATTTCCCAGAGCTACAGATCAGCAGTTAGTACATGTGTAGTGTGTTTTATGTTGGCAGGTGTATGAGGTTATTTTCAGTGCAGTAGATGAACATGTTTAACAGGAGAAACCCTTTCTTCATAATTATTAGTAACTGTCACAATGCGTTTTGATTCTTTCCCCTCATTGTTAAAGGTTGTTGTAAGTAATTGGCACACAAAACTCAAAAAGCATACTGTTTTCCTTAATTTAGAGACACTAATTTGATAGGTCAACGCGATGAAGGTCACTTTAAAGCTGACATGAATTAATAAATATAGTAGAATTCTGTGTCCGCCACAATTCTCTGCTTATCCACCATATTAGATGAATGTTCTATTGTTATATGTAGCAGGGCTTACATGGTATATAAGGGGATGGGTTTTCTATGCTTTCAGTGTTTCCGATTTACCTGTGCGGGTAGCTTGACAGGTAACATGTACATCACAAAAAAATATTTACATTCACTTAATTTTTCTCTCCTATATTTCTATTGAAATTGACATTACTTTCACAATGAATGTTTGTTGCAAACTAGTTGGATCCAGTTACTTAGTACCACCTGTCTGTGTAATCATTACCAAATATAGAGCGTCATCAAGGTCAAAGGATGCATTGGCTGTTCTGTTTAATGTAACAAATGGGTCATCCATACAACATTTAGTACTTAAATCTAGTTTATATTTTAAAACAATACATAAAAATATAAATATAAACAATAGAATGTATTTCTTTGTTGTTTCATCGGGTGATGAAGGTAGCAATCATTGCAGAATTTTTTTTACATAACCCGTTTACGGGGGTTATGAATTTTTTCTGCAATGCTAGCTACCTTCATCACCTGATGAAACAACAAAGAAAGTATTTTATTGTTTAAATGAAGTCACATTTTAGAACACAATGCAGTGCTCAAAATTACAATAAAAATATTGTACAGTAGTAAATCATTCTAAAAGCTTTGGATGCATGAATTTAGAATGGCTTTTCTTTACATGAATGTACGTTAAGTTGCAGTACACATGTCAAAATTATACAAAAAACGCAGAGAAATTTTATACCATTTATACTCACTTTAAGCAAAATGCAAATACATAAATACTACTGTAACTTATGCACATGACATGTATGCTTGCAATGAAAAGCATCGATTGCAAACGGCTATTTACCTGGGCCTACTCGTAATATCTGTAAAGGACCACAGATGTACATGTACACTTGTCGAAAATACTGAAAGTAGTAGTAAAATTCCCTTTATTTGCATAATCCACGAAACAAAACGATATAAAGTCCATTTGTATTCCTACACATCTCTTGTACAGACCATGACACACTTAGTCTGTGCCAATCAGCTATCTTCAATCAGGGAAAGTATCAGAGTAGAATATTTACCCTGAATTGCGCATGAATCCTTATACCGTAATAGTAGCCAGAGTGTTGCAGATTTGTAAATTATATAATTTGCATATACAACACTGCACGAGTGTATGGGATGAGAGAAGGGAAAGAGAGAGAGAGAGAGAGAGAGAGAGAGAGAGAGAGAGAGAGAAAATTATCTGGTTGGCTGATATGTTATTTACTTCTCACTTACCTTTCAATAAAGAATTTTTGTTTTGTCTTTTATTTAGGGATGAGAGATCCCCTCTGAACATGGCTACTGTGATGTATACATATAGAATATGGAATAGAATTCAAAATAATGGTCACCCAGCATAAATAAACTAGTCCATCTTATCATAATTCAAACTTTCTATCCAGAAATACATCATACCTAACACAAAAAGTGATTCTATCTATACAAATTAGCATTGTGATTAGAAATATATAAACGATGAAATTTTCATATTCAATGTTTATGAATTTCTTGCTTTGTATTCTACCACTTTATATAAAAGAGAAAATATTTCTTGGTTAAAAATAATAGATATAAAATCCACAATTGTTATTTCATTTCATAAGAAGGGCTTGTTGCAACACAAAATGTAATACCGACACAAAATGTAATAAACTATAGACTATAGGGTATATAGGAATCACTCTGTCTGTCAGTCCGTCTGCAGATTCGTGTTCGGGCTATAACTTCTTTGTTCTTTGACTTAGGCATACCATATTTGGCACACAGGTGGATCACCATGAGACAATGTGCCAAGTACCTTCATGACCTCTATATGACCTTGACCCTTGACCTCAAGGTCAAAATTAAAGGGTTTTTTTTTACAATGGATTCGTGTCCGGGCTATAACTTCTTTGTTCTTTGACATAGGCATACCATATTTGACACACAGGTTGATCACCATGAAATAATGTGTCAAGTACCTTCATGACCTCCATATGACCTTGACCTCAAGGTCAAAATTAAAGGTTTTTACAATGGATTCGTGTCAGGGCCATGACTTCTTTGTTCTTTGACATAGGCATACCATATTTGACACATGAGTGCATCACCATGAGACAATGTGTCGGGTACCTTCATGACCTCTATATGACCTTGACCTTTGACCTCAAGGTCAAATTGATTATAGGGTTTTGACATAGTCATACCATAAGACATGGGTGTATCACCATGAGACTATGTGTCATGTACATTCATGACCTCTTTCTGACCTTGACCTTTGATCTCAAGATCAAAATTATAGGTTTATACCATAGATTTGTGTTCAGACTATATCTTCCATTTTCTTCTACAAAGGCATACCATAATTTTACACTCAGGAAAGAGGTAATTTATACCTATTAACAACATCCTTTGGGAGATTGGGGTAAGCGGGGGGTATTCTTAGTGAGCATTGCTCACAGTACCTCTTGTTATCTTCAATCATACTTCAGTTTATGCTAAATTGGTGCTCAATAGATCTTGTATATCTGACATTTTGCTTATTTACATTCTGCATTGAACTCGACGTAAATTGTACTAATGCAAAATGTAATAATTGACGTCATTATCCAGACACATAGAATCAAGGGTAGGGGACAAGGGGACCTGTCCCCCACCTTTATTAACAATGACCATTATTTGTTATTTTGTAATGCAAATAAAAGATATATTGGGTGACCCCCACTTGAACCCAGCTTGAAAGTTCTGATAAACAATATTAAAAAATCACCCACCACCACCAATTAAAGATATGAAGATTGGGTAAAAAAAAAATAATGAGGCACTCATAGTAGAGGACTCTAACCACCTCATCCCAGCCCTAACCTCCAACGATTGAGGAAAATGAAGTGTGGGGGGTTATTGAGGCATTCAAAGTAAGAGACTCATTCACTCGCACCCTCCCCTCCCATGAATTAGGGATTTGAACATCGGACAAAACATCTTGGTTTGTTTGGGTTTTTTGTTTTGATTTAATGTTGTTGTCGATCTTATTTTAATTCTTATTATCATTTTACATGCCAAGGAATTTTTGAGAATCCAATTTTTCATTTTTTTCTTCCCGCTATACGGTAATACCCGCATTCTCACCCAGAGTTATATTTCCAATCATAATTCTCTTATTTATATATCTACATTTGTATCACTCATACATGCCAACTTTTAAAAATCCCCATTGGGGATTTTGCGTGCGACGACCTTTTTTCAAGGCTCAAAATTCACGACATTTTACCATGAAAATAAATATTTGTCTTTTCAAATAAAATATCAATCTAATCATTGTACATGTATCATATATTAACACAACATCAAGTGTGTTTGGCCATTAACTTTAACAAAACTATTTAAAAAAAAATTTTTTTTTTTTAAAAAACACTTTGAAAGATGTACATAAATATTTTATTAAAATCATCTATATTCAGTGCAAAAAAAATCCTCTCCAACAACAAGTCACATACATATTATCAAATAATACTTAAAGTTGCATCCTTTTACACCATATAAATATTGGCTGGTCTATATATCAAAATTTTAATTAAAGCACATGCATTTAGGTACGACTTCAAAGGCGATCTTGCTTGTCTGTAAACATGGGCTTGCAGAGTCTGGTGGAACAATCTGCATTGCAACCAGAAAAGGAGTGATCTGCCCTGCTATGAAGTTTGCGAACAAAACCTTTGCACCCATGACATCTGAAATAATTACCAGGAAAAAAACCCACATCAAAATATACGTTTTTACTTGTAAATTAAGGCTACTTGCTAATATAAAATTCAGAACAGACTTGTGCGAATTACGCATCACAAAGTTTATTGAATACTACACTATATAATACATCACGATAGACAGATAGATTCGGATAGCCTATATTATTATAGTTGGAAAAAAAATATATCTGACGTACCTTATTGCATATTTTGGGTGCTGTCAGCGAGAGGCAAAATTCGGGAATGACCGATTGTTTGGTGGTGACACTAGGCCTATCATCATTGTCATTCACGTTTGTGTAAAGGATATGTCAAATTGAAATTCGTCTTCCCGATTGATTACTCTCAAAACATGCTTCGCACTGTCCAATAAGCACCCTGACACAGGCAGACCAGGTAAATTACACCACCCCGATTCCATGCGACACAAGATAAACAGCAATGGCTGACTTTTGTCCCGATTTCTGATTGGCCAGTTCAGAAATGACGCGGGATTTCAAATTTCGGTTGGAAATGGGGGTTTGTTGTTGTAAAATGGGAGCTATTTTTAGAAAATTGTGATTTCGGGGTATTTTTGCAATCCCGATCGGGATATCGGGATTTGCCTTTTCAACTGCTTCATATCAGGAGAATCCCGCACAAATCGGGAAAGTTGGCATGTATGATCACTGTGATCATCGATAAATTTTGAATTGTGCACGCAATACATCCACTCAGATGATCAGTATATATGTACCATATATACCCGCCTATAAGTCGGTTCGCCTATAAGTCGGTTGTATAGTTTTAAGGTTATTTTGGAGGGAATTACCATTTGCCCATTTATAAATTGGTCTAACTTTTTTCAAGAATCGGTTGACAATTTCAAATCAATGCTCTAATGTTTTTACCTGTGTTTCAAATAATATTTTGAGAAATGCGCCGATATTTGATGTTTCCCCAACAAATCAATTTCTTATCAATACTCTTATGTATTTATCTGTGTTCCAATAATGTTTTGGTTTGTGACATCGATATTTTTTTATTCCACAAATTAAACAGTTACTATTTTGTTTATTTCGTCCATGTTTTTGTTGTTTAAAAAATACTAGGCTATACATTATGCCATCCAGAAAAATACTAATCTTAGGACACTCCTATAAGTCGGACATAGAGTTTTGGAATTAAATTTAACTTCCAAAAATCTGACTTGAAGGTGCGAGTATATATATGGTACGTGCATGATCAGATTCCTGATTTCTATAAACAGCCAAACCCCTGACCACGAGTCGAGCATTAAATATATGAAAAATATTCGACTCTTGATATTTCCCCTGATTGAAGACACCTTGATTGGCACGGGTGAAGTGTGTCGCAGTCTGTATAATGGAATGACAACGTGTTGTAAAGTTTTGTTGAGATACAAATGGAATTTATCATTTTGTTTTGTGGATATATCAGAATAAAGAGAATCTAACATTTTCGGTAAGTGCACATCATTGGTACCTGTTGAATAGATGTCCACATTTTAATGTGTTTTTTGTCGGGTATGCCATGTACTTTACATATTATGCACATGCACCTGTATTTTGCAAAATATGTATTTTACCCTCTTTGCTTATTCTATTTTATCAGTATGTAATTGGCAAATGATTTCTCTGCATTTATTTCATGATAAACTGTAAATACTTACATGCACTTGCAAGTATGCAAGAAAAGTATTTTTGCATTTTGGTCTAAATTATCTTTCAGAATGTTTCACTAAAATACAATATTTATTTTGTAATTTTGAGCAATGTATGATGTTTTAAAACATGATTTTATTTATTTCTCATTCCCTATACATTGCTATCGGAGATGTGCACTGGTCGAGTCCTGCTAGAAAATCACTCAGGTGTGACAATCACATTTGGGGTATATACAGGTAGAGTAAATTAGGCTACCTGAAAGAAATATGGCGGAAAAGACGAGAAGTGTGTACATATTTATGAATTCATGTCAGCTTTAACTACTTGCGCTAAAGATAGGTCTTGTGACTTGGTGTAGTGAATTTTGGGAGAGATTGGTTTGATAGATTCAGGACTCTGATGTAGTGGGATGGATTTTCAGGACTCTTTGGGGTAGGATGGAATCTGCAGGAGTCTATTGACTTTGATAGATTCCTATGGAATGGATTTTTCAGTACTTTATGTGATGGGTTGTATTTATCAGAACTGAAACTGAACGAATTTCTATGGATTCTTTGGGATGGTAGATGTTCCTCAGGACTATGGGATGGATGGATTCTCCAGGATTCTATAAGATGGGAGGGATACCATAGGTTTTTAACTCACCTGAGCTGAAAGCTCATGTGAGCTTTTCTGATCACCCGTCATCCATCTGTCTGTAAACTTCACATTTTCAACTTCTCCAAAACCACTGTGAAGGGCTTTCAAGTTTGCTCAAATAAAGGCCATGCCCCCTTCAAAGGAGAGATAATCACATAAAATGCAACAGTCATTTAAAAATCTTCTTAAGAACCTCTGGGCCAGAAGAGCCAAACTTTACATGAAAGCTTTCTGACATACATGTAGTGCAAATTCAGGTTTGTTCAAACCATGACTCCTGGGTGTTAGGTTGAGGCCATAATAGGGGATTAATGTTTTACATGCAAATATATAGGGGAAAATCTTCTTCTCAAGAACCACTGAGTCAGGAAAGTATAAATTTATGTAAAAGCTTCCTGATATAGTGCAGATTCAAGGTTGTTTGAATCATGACCCCTTGGGATAGGATGGGGCCACAATGGGTTATCAATGTAAATATATAGGGAACATTTTTAAAATCTTGTTCTCAAGAACAAAGTTGACATTTACATGAAAGCTTCCTGTCATAGTGCAGATTCAAGTTTCTTAAAATTAAATCCCCCTGGGGTAGGCTGGGGCCACAATAGGAGATCAAAGTTTTACATACAGATATTAAGGGAAAAACTTTTTAAAAATCTTTTTCTCAAGAACCATTGGGTCAGAGAGAAGTTTACATTTACATGAAAGCTTTCTGACATAGTGCAGATTCAAGTTTGTTAAGATCACAACCCCGAGGGTAGGATGGGGCCACAATAGGGGATCAAAGTTTTGCATATAAATATATAGAGAATGTTGTTAAAAATATTCTTAAGAACTACAGGGCCAGAAAAGTTTACGTTTACATGAAAGCTTCCTGACATAGTGCAGATTCAAGTTTGTAAAAAGTATGGTCCTCGGGGGTAGGTTGGGGCCACAATAGGGATAAAAGATTATAGGGGAATATATATAGGGAAAATCTTTAGATATGGGCAAAGGTGAGCGATGTGGCCCATGGGCCTCTTGTTATGGAATGAGATGAATTGCTCATGACTTGATTGGATGCGATGGATTGCTCAGGGTTCTTTGGGATGGGATGGGTTGTTAAGGGTTCTTTGGAATGGGATGGGTTGCTCAAGATTCTTTGGGATGGGATAGGTTGCTCAGGGTTCTTTGGGATGGGATGGGTTGCTCAGTGTTCTTTGGAATGGGATGGGTTGCTAAGGGATCTTTGGGATGGGATGGGATGGGTTGCTCAGAATTCCTTGGATTGGGATGGGTTGCTCAGAATTCCTTGGAATGGGATAGGTTGCTCAGGATTCTTTGGGATGGGATCATCATGATTTCTGGGATTTTATGGAATGAGATAGATTCCTCAAGATAGTCTGATACTAATGTTCACTTGTAAATTGTGTTCAAATGGTGTATTATCATTTTGTAGGTGATGAGAGATGGTGGAGAAATAAAGAAAAATCAGCTATGAAGGGTCATAACAAAAATAGACAAACAAGTCATGTTGTGACCTGGAATCACTCAAGAGGAACCTTTGTTTCTGCGCCATTAACTATCGACACAACAAAGGATGTATTATATCTTACTACATGTACTTCTTACTTAAAGTGTATTTTTTCCTTTTTGTATTTTTTCCTTGTACTCTAATATACATTTTTACAAAATTTATCTCATATTTTTTTTATTTTTGAAATGAATTAATTAATTAATGCCATTAATTCAAATTCTTGTTTGCTTTCCCATTTTCAACTGACCTAGCAAAAATGTGGCCACTCAAAAAATGTTTTCTTGAGATTATATTTGTTATTCATTTCTTTTGAAGATGTGTCACTTTTAAGATGTAGCTTCATCAATCTTGAATTTGTTCTTTGAATTGTGCTATTAACACCATGACAACAGTCAAAATGGACTGCCAATGGGAGACAAACAATATTTCTATTTACTAGTAGTTTCAAATCTAGGCTTAAATGATTATGCATCAATTTTATTTGTAATTTTTATTTGAAATTGAATTATTGTTAAACCTTGCATTTAGAAACGTATAGGTAGGGCCAAAAAAAATTAATCAATAGTTTCTCAGGCCCTACCGCATCCATTGAAAAGGCACTGCATGGAATTTTTCTTTTATCAACTTATATTAATTTTGGGTTTTTGTTTATGTAAATAAGGTAATTTACTCTTCTATTATAGACATTTATTTTTATTTTTTATTTTAATAAAATGATAGGTATTTTTTATCAAATAATTGCATACTCATTTATATGCAAGTGTTTAAGAAAAATGTGTAAATTTAATAGTAATGAAGTGAAGCTATCCATTGCTTATTCTGTATAAACATGTACATGAGAAAGAAAAGGTAACTCATTCTACAGTCAACATAAAAAAGAAAGATAACTCATACTACAGCCAAGTAAAAAAAATAATAATACCTGCCTGCCTCATCAAAAATTTTTATTTTTGGCCCGAGTGGTTGTGAGTTTGACCCCTTCAGGTTGTTTCCTACTCTTTTAATCTTTTCTATAACTTGGAATACCAATGGATTACTGTGTCATACTTTCTATTTTCATATTACTTGCTGTGTTGAAGCATGTATATAATTTATGAACATATTGAAAATGAATGAATAAATCTGTCAATAATTTTTGACTGAAGGTGTGAAAAATGAATATTAGAGTCTTGTAGCATATTACTTAAAGTATGCAGTGGGATTCTTCTCTCTGGGATAATAAGGACTTGCTTGTATTAATCTAACTTTAAAGATGAGTCTGCCATTGACTTGTTGATATGTCTTGAGTCCAAGTCAAGGACTTTTAAAGTAACTAAACTCTACCCTTCCAAGCGTCATAAAGTGTTTGTTTATCTTTGCAAATTGGACAACTCAATGATACATTGTAATTATCTATTAAAGATTAGGAGAGAGAAAATTCCAGCTACATGTACATCCAAGAAATTTTCAATGTCAAGGTTTTTGAGAGAGAATATTAGTAAGGACATGTCCTCACACCACTTGTCCTCACTAAGCTAACATTTTGTATCTACATCTTTCACATGCTGTAGGTCACATTTATGAGGACGTAATTTTGATGACATTTTTTTTTTGTCCTCGTAGTGCAATTGTCCACGCAACTTCTGTCCATTGGTTGAAATTTGTCCTCACTTTACACATTTTATTGCCCCCCCCCCCCCCCTCTCTCTCTCTCTGAGGTATCTGTTGTGCCCATCACTTACACTTCATGAAAATAGTATAAGATGTGTACTTACCATCATGTGTTCGAGCTTCGGTCACATAGCAATCTATCATTTGAAACAAATTTAAAAGACACAGGGACAGTTTTATATCGCTCTATCAGCATATCTTATCCATTTTTGTTGGTCACCCAAATAGTCTGTTTTCAAGATTCATTTTCAGAAATGATATCTAAGAAACGCATGAAGGTATTTTCTATCATGCCTGGAAATGTCAACAACAAAAAAGTTTTAGTAATCTCTTAAATCCAATTGAAAAGACATGGCAGACACTCTTGAAACATGGATGAAGATATATTGTATGTGTACAAGAAGCTGCACATGGGCCACATCGCTCACCTGAGTCACCTTGGCCTATATTTAAAGATTTTCTCTTTATATTTGTATGTAAAAGCTTGACCCCCTATTGTGGCCCAAACCTACCACCAGGGGCCATGCTTTTTACAAACTTGAATCTGCACTATGTCAGGAAGATTTCATGTAAATGTAAACTTTTCTGGCCCAGTGGTTCTTGAAATGAAGACTTTTGAATATTTTCTTTATATATTTGTATGTAAAACTTTGATCCCCTATTGCAGCCCCATCCTACCCACGGGGTCATGATTTTAACAAACTTGAATCTGCACTATGTCAGGAAGCTTTTGTGTAAATTTCAGCTCTTCTGGCTCAACGGTTCTTAAAAAAACTTTTAAATGATCTCACCCTATTATTGTTATTTTCACCCCTTTGAAGGGGCATGGCCCTTCATTTGAACAAACTTGAAAGCACTTCACCCAAGGATGCTTTTGGCCAAGTTTGGTTATAATTGGCCCAGTGGTTCTGGAGAAGAAGTCAAAAATGTGAAAAGTTTATGGACGGACAGATAACAGGTGATCAGAAAAGCTCACTTGAGAATTCAGCTCAGGTGAGCAAAAAAAAATTCTAATAATACAAGTTAAAAACTACTCACTGTGCACCCTCACCTGGCAGTTGAATACATGTAAACTCCCCTTGAGGGCACAAATTATCAAACCCAGCAATACGAAAATGCACCAATTAAGATAAATGCTGATGATCTTCCAAGATTAAAGGATAAAAAATACGGAAAGGTTTGAAGTTAAATAGAGACCACAACGAGTTTTCATTTCTCGTGTGAAACATGTACTAAGTTTGTTGTTAAACTCGATTGGTCCCATGATTCGTTCGGCACCAAATTTCTTGGTGCTCGAGAAAAGTTTACCAACATATATACTTGGTAACCTAAACTTGTTCAGAGTACACAGGGATCCAGTGGTAGCAACGACTCAAATGTTCACCAACATGAAAGCTCCCGGGGAGCTTGTCCAGTGTGGACGCTAAGTGGGCAGTACAACCTACTTTGACCCAGAGACCCCCACTTGCCGAAAGGGATCCCATGAGGGAGCGATGAATCCCAAGTGTCTTAAGGAATTCTTTAAGCTTGTGATTGACTTCGGGACCAACCGGCTGGTGGTCAGCCCGCGTGATGTTTAGTTGGTATTTCATAATACCAGGTAGCCAGTAATTCACACAAACTAACTACACAAACACTAACTATACGAGGGACAATATACAAATACACAGGACACACAAAGGATACACAGGGAACGCTGAAGACTGTTGTAAGTTGTGAGCTGCATGAAATGATGATGGTGTAGATTTATAGTGCAGACTGCCCAGTAGGGGCCCTGCTACACTAGGTTTGGGGCGACGATGGTGGTCGACCCTCGGATCCCACGGGGACGGGTCTTCTTGAAGATCCGGGGATGGTTAGGTCCTCAAGAAGGTGGTGGATGCATGGTCCATCTCTTCCTCGAGTCGATCGCCCACGGATCCCCACAGTATAGTCGGGTAAGGGCTTCTTGAAGATGACTTGCCATTCTTCATCTGTGGCCGATCGACCCTCGGATCTCCTTCAGTAAAATCGTGGAGACGATCTTCTTGGAGACTGTGTTGAGGACGCGGCAAAGGAGGTCCTGGAGTGGAGTCCTCTACTGGATCCAGTGCAGAAACCCACCAGCTCTGTGCTTCAATTTGTCTAAATAATTTAGATAGTCGCCTTAATTATTCTTATTTATTGGCCGAAAGCAGAAGGACAGTTGTGTTTGCAAATGTATTTATGGCCAAAAGTGTTTAACGTGGAGTTGACCAAGCTCGCACGTCCATGACTTTGTGAGAAAGCCACGGAAGACGCTTTAGACCACTGTCTTTAAGAGATAGTTGGCCTCTAGTACCGATGCGTTATTGTAAAAAGAATTACTTGGTAAATTTTAAGTGTATATAATTCAAGCTATAATACATAGAGCTTTATTCAGGAGCATACGCTTATTGATAATAGAGGGAATAGGATTCTGGATCCTATATTTAATCCAGAATATGCCTGGATATATTGAAATAAATAACAGACCTAATTGGGAAGTTTTAATATTAAGGACTTATATATGTAGTGTTTGAGTGTTGGCTGTAATTTGTGTTATTTTAAGGAAAGACATGCATGTTAGAATTAACTTTTTAAAACAAATTTTTACAGTCTATATGAAAAGGAATTAGTTGAGGGGGTATACATGTATTATTTGGGTAAAGGTATAAGCTAGAACTGCCATGGGTAAATGATATGTATATGATATGCTTTGGTGTATTAATGGCGGTGGGCATGTGTTATAGCCGGGAAACTACAGTTAGCAGGAATGACTGATACCTGCAGCAGCCCTTAAAGGTTAAAAAAGTATTTAACCGTCAGCCACTCCTGTCACCAGATGTGTTACTTCAAGAGTGTCTGACAGTTGAGGGTGTCAGTAAGTGATGTAGGGATGGACGTGTATTGAGTTTGGATGTGACGTAGCGTGTTCATGAGACATTTGACACCGGCCCAGGGTTAAGCCCCGCACCACTGCCAGCAGACAAATTCTGACCTGACATAGTGCCAATGCCACACAAACCACTACGATGATACAGGGTGATGAAGGGGAGAGTGAGAGTAGATGCAACCAAAAGCAAATGGCCGATTCCTACCCCAACTGGGGCATCTCTACAATAAGATACGGTGTTCGAGCCAAGAGCAATTAATCACACTTGGACAGTGTAATAGGTAATGGGCGATTGTTTCTGGGATCTGGCAGTGGGTGCAGTTGTTGTTTGTGTGCCTGGTGTACTGACCTAAATCGCCTAATACATGTAGATTGGTTTCCCCACCCTCAAACGTGTAATGATTTTGTCATAGTGTATGTTAGAGTGATATTTGAGAGGTTTTGAGCTTGGGATGGATTTGATTTTAGCTATGAGTTTGGTGTCTGATTTTAGCTGTTGTTTGTATATACCCATTATAGTGCAAATAATCTCTCTGACCCCTAGCGATATGCCATATGTAACCTTGTTATGACTTAGTGCTTGTTTGACAATGTTGTCGACAGTATCGTTTCCTAGGGGGCCTCCGTGGCCGAGTGGTTAAAGCATCGCGCTCAAAATCACACGGCCTCTCACCTCTGTCGGCGCGGGTTCGAATCCCGCTCGCGCCAGTAAGTGAGAAAGTTTCCCAGTTTACTTTCGGAAGGTCGGTGGTCTCTTCCCAGGTACATTGTATCTGGGTTCTCTCTTCCACCAATAAAAACTGGGCGCCACCAGATAAATGAAAATTGTTGAGTGTGGCGGAATACAGCTATCAATCAATCAATCTCGTTTGAATGCTGACACTGGAAGTGGATGTGTTGATTAGATTGTGTGAAATGATGCAAGAGGTTGAGGATGGTGTCGAGTAGATTTGGCCTACTAGTTTGAAATGTTTTAGTACATTAAGGGAGTCGCTGTGAATTACCGTTCTCCGACATCCCTTATTGTGAATGTATTTGAGTGCAGCAATTAGAGCAACCATCTCCGTCGAGTAGACAACGATGTTGTCCCTCCTCTATGGGACCGCTGGGGTCATAGATGGCTGCACCCGTTTTGCCTGTGGTGGGTTCTTTGCTTCCATCAGTGTAGATTTTTCGGAATCCTTGGTAGTGTATGTCTATGTGTTGCAGTACCATTGCTTTGATTTGTAATGGATTACTGTGTTTTTTGGTGATTGCACTGTCGATATTGGTGTAAAAGGAGGATGAGAGGTCCATGGAGCCATTGGTAGCAGTTGCTTGGTTGGTGGCTTGGGTAGCCGATAAGTGTTTGTATATTTCCCTATTTGGTAGCCAAATGGTCCATTTCTCCTACCCTTCCCCCCACCTTTCGCTGGATTTGGTTTCAGTGTATGCGTATGTATGAGGTGCTTGCAATAATGTATTTGCAGGATTTGTTTTGTCAGAGGAGACCATAACCCAGTACCTTAGAGAAAGTTGGAGTCTGCGTAGCTTAAGTGGTAGTTCTCCCGATTCCAATAGGACTGTGCTTTTTGTCTGTGCTGAGTTTTAAGTGCCGACGATTGGATCCTGTCCAGACTTCGAAGATAGGTCTTGCAACCTTGGTTGTAAGCCTGGCAACCGTAGTCAAGTGTCGATCTAAGAAGAGATTTGTAGAGCATTAGGAAGTTTGTCAGCACCAAATTGTGTGCCTGAAACAAAGTGCATAAGGTTGAGTATTTTGCAACATTTAATTTTGTGTTTTTCGACGTGAGCTATGAATGTCATATGTTCGTCGAAAATGACTCCCAGAAAGTTTATTTCTGATTCTATCTTGATGGGTTGATTTCTTAGGTACATTAATTTGTAGTTAATGTGCGTTAGTTAGTTTTGCCAAATAAGATTGCGACAGCTTGAATCCCCACTGGATGGACAAGTTTGAAATTGAGTCCAGAAACCAAAGTATTAACAGGAATAGCAAACAGTCAATACACAAGAGCAGTCTTCATCGACATTTCCAAAGCTTTCGACCTTGTCTGGCATGATGGACTGATATACAAGCTTCGCCATCAGTTCCACTCTGCTTCATCAGGTCTTTCCTCAAAGACAGGAAAATACAGGTCACTGTCAAATTCAGATCCGCGCACTTTGGACAATGGTACATCACAGAGTTCTGTTATCAGTCCTACACTTTTTAATCTCATAATCAATGACTCATCATCCACAAACAACACCCCCCCCCCCCCAAAAAGAAGAAGAAGAAATAACCGTACCAATTGGCTGACCTCTCCCAGTTTGCAGATGACACGCAAATTCATTACACAAGTCGCTCTATCAAAATCATCAACAATAGGTTGCAGAGCACTCTGGCTGGACAAGATTGTCTATTGAACAGCGACCTGGGCGGAATCCACTCTGTGCAGAGTCGAGTTTGCCTTGTTTATCTAGAAGCCATCTTGACCTGGTGTTGAGCATTTTTTCGAAAGTTTTGCACAAGTGTGATGTTAGTGATATTGGTCTTTAGGAGTCAGGTGATCCTTGCCTGGTTTAGGTATTGGAATGACTATGGCATTTCTCCAAGATGTTGGAATTTATCTTTTTGAAATAGTTGATTGTAGAAATGAAGTATAATGTTCGTGAAGATTGGAGGGAGGTGTTTTGGCATGAGATATGTAATTTTGTCTCCTCCGGGTGCAGTATTTTTGTTATGTACAAGAGCTTGCTTGAGTTCGTGCAATGTAAATGGTAGATTGAATGTTCCAGTGTTGGGATCTGTGTCTTTGACTTGGAGTTTGTGTTTGAATCGGTCCATGACTAGTGAATGTACTAGATCAAGGTTGGAGTTTGAACTGGCTTGTTGAAATGTTTTAGCAATTAGATTTGCCTTGTCTTGTGAGCTGTATGCATTTTGTATTGTTGGAAAAGTGCCTTGACCTTTCTCCAGACTGTTGTTGTGTTTGTACGCGAGTGTAATGTTGAAATGAAGTTTTGCCAATGAGTTTGTTGTTCCTGGAAGATAACATGTTTTGTGTATTTACATGCTCTGTTGTATTTTTCCTTGGAGATGTGTCCCTGCTGGAATTCCTTGAAGGCTTTCCTGCTAGCTTCCCTGGCTTGAGTGCAGTTATCTGTCCAAGCAGGGATAATTGGCCTGGTGACTGATTCACCTGAAGTCCTGGGTATGGAATGTTCAGCTGCTTGGTGAATAGTTTTGTTAATATTGTCTAGATATTAGTCTATATTGTTATTTGCAATTTGATGAATTTGAATTGCACTAAGTAACTGAGCAAATTTTGCCCAGTTGGCTTTAGCGTAGACCCAAGAGTTTTAATTGGTAATGTTCTGGTTTCCATGTATGAAGTGAGGGAAAAGTTGGAGATGATAGGGAGATGATCTGATCCACAGGAGTCTTGTACAACTATCCAATCGGACATGACGATGTGGTGTGTGGTACGATGGTTACACCCAATGCTGTAGTGTTACCAGTATTTGGATCAATCCTAGTAGGGGATCCATCATTAAGTATGACTAAGTTTTCATCATCTACCCACTGGATAACGTCCTCTCCTGCTTTGTCCTTGTTGTTGGCTCCCAGGACTGGGTGGTGTATGTTGAAATCTCCTAGGTAGATTGTGTTTGTAGGAAAGGTTTGAGAAAGGCGTGCAAGTTCAAGTTGAAGATGTTTAGTATCCTGTGGTGGTATGTATATGTTGAAGATGTCAATGAAACCTGTGTTGAGTTTAATTTGTGTGCCTACCACTTCAACTGGACCAAAGTCATAATTGATTTGTACTAACCCACCACCTTGTCGATGAGGTCTGTCTTGTCGTAAAGTGTCATATCCTGGCACGCTCGGTCACTTGTGGTGTGTCTGCAACCACGTCTCCTGTACACATATGACTGAAAGGAGACTTTTCTTGAATTAGTTGCTTGAGCTGACCAACGTTGGCCCGATGACCTCGAGCATTCCATTGTAAGACACTGAATCCGTCCATTGGTAAGTATGGGATATGTTTGGTGTGTTACTGGAGATGTGAGACCATGATCTCCTTTGATGGTGTATCACCTAGCAAGGAGAGGTCGAATTCATCTAGCTGTTCACTGAATTGTGAGCTAGACAAGATGACCTGTTTGTGACAGGGAGATGACGTGTCATACTCTGTGCCAGGAGATGGGCCCCTCTTTTTGCCTGGTGTTGCATGTTGGTGATACCGTTTGTGTGGCGATTGTTTTTTTTTGGGGGGGGGGGGGGTGTTGGTTTGGTGTTTGTCTGTGTACGTGGTTTTGTAGTGTTTTGTTTGGGCCCAGCTGTATGAAATTTGTTTACACTGACATTTTATAGGAAAACCTGGACTTATAATTATCATAATTATATATATTTTAAAAAAAAATTGTTATGGGTAATCACTTTCATTTACAACTCAACGCATCCTGAACGCAATTCACACTAATTATGAATGGATATCATTTTGATCTCACAATGATGCAATTTAAATGATCTTACCTTCTAATGATTAACCTGACTGTAAATTATTCAGCTTTTCATGGAACTCTAACCCCACCAAGCTTACAATTTTAAGGTAGTGATTGCGAGGTCTCACGTGGTTTATTCATGTAGTATCTAAAGAGAGATTATTTTCGTTTCTGATTCCGAAATACATTATGCGCTTGAACATCAGTAATGACAGAAGACGGAAACAAACACTTGTCAGATATAACCAGACACAGGGTAAAGTGAAAATATGTTTAGAATTTTATATACAAGTAAAAATAAAATACAAATGAAAAATCCCTTACGTTTTAATTATCTTTTAAGTCTCCATGTAACAACCCCCCCCCCCCCCTCTCCTGTTGATTTTTAGTCTTACAAACCGTAAATTTAATTTACAAACCACTTGTCTTATTAAAATCATAATATGTAATGTTAAAAATTTCATAACATGTATACAGTACACATAAATCTAAAATGCTGGATATATAATATCGAAGGGAAGCCGCTAGGCCGAGGAAACACGGGTTATAAACGCGTCATTTTGAGCAAAAAATATTCAATAATTCCTAGCACTTGTTGTTTTTATCTTTTTCTCGGTTAGCTCAGTTAATTCTTATGATATCAAAAATAAAGTCTTGTTGCTGTTGATAATCACTTGGTTTGAAATAGGTAATACGACGGCACAATGCAGAGTTTACATCGGCTATGTTATATTTCCCGCGGTTTTAATATACATTTACAGAGCATGAATATACAAGTGTAACGTATTTACATTCAATTCTGGGATCGTACCTGGTCAATTCCAGGGTTTGGGGTATTCAACAATAACTAATTTAAACTAATCGGTATGATTTTAGTGGACTGCCAAAATATACAAATATGTCCTAACTATGGCACGCCAAATTCACAAAAATGAGCTAAACATAGTTTCACAGTTGATAAACTATAGTTAACGACGTTAATCTATATTTCACATCTGCACATTACACAAGTAATTTCAAACAGAAAGTAATAATTTAATTCATCTCCAAAGCAACAATACTATCATTCGATGTGGAATAAATTTAATAATAAATATCAAAACATTTTTATAGTTTTAATACGAGTTAAAACAAATATATGTATAAAAATGCATATTTATCTATTATAATTATCACCTGCAGCATTCATATAAGGGGAGGGGGAGGGGGGTAACTATAGTGCTCCTAGCGCCAAAGTAAACCTGAAAACCAATATTGATACTTTCAGGACACATTTCTTAAAACATATGTAAAAATAAAAACAATTCATTGGTCATTTATTTCTCAGGGGGTGAAAATATGCCTTCTGTGGTAAATAATTGGCTTCTAAAAACAGTAAAACTGCTCATAAGCAGCCGTGCTTCTACTTCATATGAAAGTAAATGGTCATCTTTTACAAATTATATATTCCTGTGAAAACCATATATTCTGCCATTACTTTTGCAGATAGTTTAACCAAAGACACAATAGGACGGTGCGTAGTCTTTATTATGTACTTCATGTGTGGTAAAAGACTGAAACAAGCAAAAGGAGTAATAAATATACTGTTAAATTACAAATGAATAAATAAATAATCAAAAATAAACTTAAGAAATGTTACAAAAAGAAAATAGTCAAAATTTGGATTTAATTTTATCACAAACTTGTTTCCGTAGAAAAATTTGTTAAGTGCGTACATTTACGTGAAAGATACATATGACACTAACGGCGTTCCATAGAAAATATTCAGATGTATGCCACTTCTAAATATAATATACAAGAATAGCTAAAAAACCAAAATAAAGTAAATATGTATTCAAAGGCTAAGAGAATCATGATAATGAACTGCAAAAGACTACTTACAGTGTGTGCTATCTCTAAGTAGAAATGAATGATTGGAACAATCGACCGATGCGTGAAACACACTCACAGGTAAACAGGAAGTACGTGCTCGAATTAAGAATGGTAACTCTAAACGGGTTTGAAGTCTAAGTCGTAAAGAAAGATAATTCAATATAAAAAAGAGGAAATATTTTAACAAATAACGATAACTCTTCACACCATATATGATACTTTCATAATGAGTTACACAATTCATTGGTCATTTATTTCTCAGGGGGTGAAAATATGCCTTCTGTGGTAAATAATTGGCTTCTAAAAACAGTAAAACTGCTCATAATTAAGCAGCCGTGCTTCTACTTCACATGAAAGTAAATGGTCATCTTAATACAAATTATATATTCCTGTGAAAACCATATATGATACTTTCATAATGAGTTACAGATACTGTCAGCTACAAAATATACAAAAATCAGAAAAATTCATAGATTCATTAATTTCCAGTGCCCCATAAAATTATGCAATCACTACCTTAATCAGTGTACATGTACATAGTAATTGATTGCTCTCCAGATAATCCTCTTTAAACGCTATCTTCAGTTTAGATATTCATATAGTAGGTATGATTTATCAGTCGATGATATTTTTAGGACCATTATTAAAGCATTAGCAATTAAATCGGAATAAATAACGCCGGCCCGGGTCGACCGCATCCTTTTGGCCCAGGTTTGGAAAAATTAAAAAAAAGGCATTTAAATGATCAAATAATGCATTAAGTATGAAATTCAACTCTAGGAATTGAAAATGTTAGGTTTTCAGCAGCAGGTGCATACATGTATTTCACAGAAAATATGCAACAATGTGTGTTTTGGTCTCGCTATACCCATTTTACCAACCAGATTTTATACAATCATTGAATTCTTTATCTATAAATAATATTATGTGTTAAATTTTGTTGCGAAGACTAAATGTATCATTGAGAATATATTCTGTAAGTTTCAAAACAAACAATTATATATCAACGAAGAAAACTATAAAAAAAAAAAATTTAAAAAAAAAAAAAAAAAATCGGGTTACAAAGGTGACCCGGCCCGGCCCGACTCAGTTTACCAACTATCAATCCCTTGGACATGAATTATTCGTATTGTATGCTGTATAAATGTACATCTTAACAGATAATATCAAAACATTTTCATCATAATATTTTGTTCCCAAGCTATATCTAATAAAGGAATTTTACAAACGTTTTATTGATAACCTTAGCTAATCAAACGCACCTAAAAGTTTGTTGTTTACAAAATATTGGAGTTATCTGTCCTTGATAGTTCCGTGAACTTACATTGAAATATAGGGTATGCGAACGGAATTGTGGGAAGGAAACCAGAAAGACAGATAAACAGATAGTCAGGTAAGGCAAAAATTAATGTTGTTTAAAGATAAACAGTTAACGTGAAAAATCACTTTGCCTATAGATCTATAGACCAACATATCTGATGAAAGGGGGCGTTCTTTAATAATAGAACGTCATGATGTTTTTACGGTAAAACTAATAAAATAGAGCATTTACTCAGTTATAGTAAACAATGTATGAATTGAAAACTCCAAGAACGTCGTAAATTGTAAGCGATAAGCGATTGATATATATTTTGTTTATGCATTAATGACATGGATTAGATTAAATGTTATCGGAGCGGCGCGGTGGTTATCTTCGACTTAATTATCGAAAAATAATGAGTGGAATCTAACATGTTTGTATTCTAAAGATCCCCCCCCCCCTTCAATGTCACATGCTCGTACATAAATAGATTGTGTGCACTTTCAAGTTAGCGGCCGGGTCAGTGACATGCTTTGGGTTGGTGTAATGTCCCGATAAGTGTTCTGATAGACTGATTACCCGCTGATTTGTGCTACACGAGAAAAGCGAGGTCAACAGGGTACCAGTTTAATAACCTGATGGGCACAGGGGCTAAGCCCGTTTGGGCGCGAACTCTGATACCACAAATAAAGATGTTTATCATACATATATTAATGGTAAAGCAGAGTTTGGATCCAAAACGGGCTTAGCTCCTGTGCTGATGGACAATAATATTCTATCTGTACTAAAGTATAATATCTAAAAAATATATTTTAAGATTTCTTCTGATTAAATGTAGGTTTTTCTTTCATAAAATTATAATCTAATGATTTTGAAAATATTATATGGATTCATCATTTTCAACACGAAAGGTGTGATGTCCTGATAAATTATGGTGTAATATCCTGATGAGACATTTCTACAAGAATGAAGTATATTAGTTTTACGATGTTTTTATGCAGTGAAATATGCACTCAAATCACACACACACACACACACACACACACACACACACACACACACTGTGAAATAAAAGGCATTTAAATGATCAAATAATGCATTAAGTATGAAATTCAACTCTAGGAATTGAAAATGTTAGGTTTTCAGCAGCAGGTGCATACATGTATTTCACAGAAAATATGCAACAATGTGTGTTTTGGTCTCGCTACCCATTTTACCAACCAGATTTTATACAATCATTGAATTCTTTATCGATAAATAATATTATGTGTTAAATTTTGTTGCGAAGACTAAATGTATCATTGAGAATATATTCTGTAAGTTTCAAAACAAACAAATATAGGCCTATATCAACGAAGAAAACTATATAAAAAAAAAAAAAAAAAAAAAATCGGGTTACAAAGGTGACCCGGCCCGGCCCGACCCAGTTTACCAACTATCAATCCCTTGGACATGAATTATTCGTATTGTATGCTGTGTAAATGATTACCGTCAAGCGAAAACCACCCTTAAGTGCATTGTGACGTTTATCGAGAAATCAAGCGGTAAAGTCGACGTCACGTTTTTACGATATGACGGCATGATTTTCTGCAACGTTGTTTTTTCAATCACATGTTAGGCGCTTCCTTGAGAAGTCATGGAACTGTCAGTACGCACTTTAAAACACACAAGTTTCATTTATCTGTTATATATATAATTATTATATATTATATCGGTTTAAGTGTTTAGTATTGATGTTAATTAGTGCTATGCATATACTGGATTTTCGTCGAAAATAAAAAATATAGTTACAGGTATTTCCCTTTCTTCGGGAAATACAGGTAAAATGAAAATCTATAGAAATGAAAATATTTCACCTGACATCCTAAATTTATGTGTGACATATACCAAACAGTCATATTTTTAAACAGACATATTTTTAAAGTAACGTTTATCTGGGTTTACGCCCCCCCCCCCCCTCCCCTATTTGAAATATTAGATCGATACAATATGAATTGCATGTATATAAAACAGTCGTCCGATTGTTGTGCTACCTGTTGGTTTACTTTCTGCGGTGTTTACAAGTTTTACAATATGTACTATTCCTTGATTGTGAACGTACATATGTATCTTACAATGCTGTAAATATGTACAAAATAGCATCGAATCCTAAAAATAACCGATAAAGTTTACCACTGCGTAGCTATACAGCGATACGTTTAGTAATAATTATGTCGCTCACCTTTTGTTCGCACGTAAAAAAAAAATTAAACAATTGTATTTTGGCAACATTAACATGAAATTATAAAATGTTTTGTAAATACTAATTTATTTCCGAAATTAGAAAAAACCAACTTGTAGATTCTGCGTTCTGACCTGTAGCTTTACTCTTTTACACACACATATCTCTCTCGAAAAAAAAAATGCTTGACAAATAATTGAAAATATTTCTAAAAACCCGATGATCAATCAAATTATTGTATTTCACTTATGACGGTTAATAAAATATTTTGTAAATTTTTTAGGATCTAGACAATATCAACAATGAATATTTTCCCATGAAAAATCTTACTAATCAGAACGCAGGTGCGTGTTCTATTAACGAAAACAGTGATGACGGTGAATCAGACGATATGTCAACCGATTTAGAGGCCCGGGTACACATGTTTGGGGAAGGGATTGCCAACTTACCCCATGATCCTTGTACAGAAGATGTGAAATAACGATCTTTAATTGAAAAGGGATGCGGGTGTGCGAAAAACTGTATTTCTACATTTAGTTTTTCAGACATCAGAGAACACGCTATTTCCTTAACTGAGATGACAAAAAATGAAAGACTTTCATATTATGGCGAAGTTTATAAAGATAAAATCTAAATGTAGACAGTCAAAAGATGGAGATTCAATTAGAAAACGTCTTCGATACATTAAGTTTGTCGACACACTTTTTTGATAACACACAGCATTGGCGAGTTTGCATTGAAATCTCTGATACATCATCTGATCACAAATGGGTTGGTTTCAAGAACTCATGGAAATAAACATAGGCGGCCTAAGAATGCATACGGTTTTGATGTTTTGAGGTATGTTCCTCAGTTCATATCTAGTTATGCCGAAGAGCATGGTCTGCCTCAGCCGGCAGCAGTCAACAGGAATATCGGTGTACACATAATTCTACCATGCAGTGAAAGCAAACAGTCCCTGTACAGAATATACGAAGATGTTTGTATCGATAATGACAATACAGCAGTAGGGCTACCGACGTTCAAAGGCATCTGGCAGATTTGCTGTCCAAATATAAAATTCATGTCACCCAAGACTGAAGTATGTCCTATCTGTGAACAACACAAAGATCACATTCAATCGGCCATGACAAAAAAACGACAAGCTAGCTGCTCTGGACAAATATAATCTAATTAAAATCAGATCCTAGGATACGCTCACAATCGCTTACACAGAGTATACGGCGCGGATCTAAGAAGTATGATTTTAATTAGATTGGGTCAAATATAGTGCACATTTGAATGAAGTGAAAGTAGAACGACAGGTACCTTACTATAAATAAAATTCACTAACCACTAAAGTGTGAAAAAATATCTTATAAAATGTATTAAAATACTGTATTACAGCAAGTGTGTTTAAAATCCGTTGTTGTAAATACTGTGATATTTACCGATAATAAGAACTGCATGAGCAACCAGTCCTGGTACAACCAGCTTCGCCGATGTCAACAGAGCTTAACCATGTCCATTTATATACCTTTGATTACTCGCAAGCTGTATACATGAAAGGTGAAGATCTATACGGAACAGTGATCAATCTCATAACTCCTATAAGCAATACAAAATAGATAGTTTGGCAAACACGGACCCCTGTACCGCACCATTTTTGTCAAGTTGGACCTCTCTACTTTGCTACACCTAGAAATATTCAGTTGTTTGGAGTTGCTATAGAACGTAGCTTCTTGATTATTTCTGTGTACTTCCGTTTCTAAATTTAGACAATTTAATATTTTCTGGCGAACAAATAGTATTTAGAAATAGGTTTTGTAAATCACGTAGGTCAACTTCCTAGTAGATGAGGATTCAACACCGGGAAAAACGGAACAGACGCCAAGGTCGCTATTAGCGTAATTTCTATGCTTCATTTTTGTTTTGAGAATTTTGGACTGGGTGAAAAAGAATGCCACCTGCAATGTGATAACGCTTCAAGTTAAAATCCAAATTAAATAATTAAAGATAGTAATGACGAAATAAGAACGATTGTGTAGTTGCACATGTATTATGGGTCTTTCAATTTTTAAAGAAGCATTTTCATTTTACTTTGAATGAGAAAACAAATATAAATTCATGTTGACGTACTTACTTTGTAGAACGCTGAGTGACAAACACCCCCAAATACATTTGCACATGCAAGTCCCATACCATGGCAAAAGCTTAGTGGACGTCGGGTCAGTGATTTTTGGGGGCCCATTTTGGGTCTGAATTTCGGCCCTTTCCCCTCCTAAAAATTGTCAATTTCCCCCCAGTTTAGCTTGCATTTTCCCCAATAATGAAATTATGAAAGGAAAATGTATTCGAAAAAAATAAACGTTCGATGTGAATTATATACACAAGACTTACATGTAACAAAGTGTTATGGGAATGATGATTTGGATAGAATAGTTGAAAATTTTAGAAGGTTAAAGAAAATTAGATGTGTAAAATAAAGATGATATAATGTTTGATATGATTTTAAAACTTATTTACGATAAAATTGATTTTTTCCAGTTCGACTAAAATGTCAACTATTTTCCCCAATTTGAAAGCCACAGGACCCATGTAAAAATGTAGAAAAATCACTGCGGGTTTGTTTACTTAAAAAATTATACAGAAGGTCAGAGGTTGAATCTTGAATCAGTTAGCATCCGTAGTCAGAAAAAGCGGGACATCTATTAACGAAGTGGTTGTATTCGGTGGTGCTGATGGAGAATGGCTGGACTGGAAAACATTCACATCCAATTATTTCATTCCCTTCAAGGGTATTAGAAAATTCAGACACTTTGTTTTCCAAGCAGATAAGCCAGGTAGAATACGCTATTTAAAAGAACGTTGGGTGTTATTTTTTTTTCACATAAGAAATGGATTGTAACAAGTCTGATTTATTATGTTACCACATATCGATTTTTCGGCTGTTACATGTAACACCAATCCTGAAAGGGGATACATTGTAGTTGGGTGATATGTGTGGATGTTGGGGGGAGGGGGTTGCGGCGACTACGGTATAATTCGCTGACTTGCCATCTCAACAAAAAAATTCAAACCTTAATCATTTTCAAACAAGGTACTGGTACATGTATATATAATATCCTCTCTGAATTAAACTCTTATCAATGATTTACATTTCTCCTATATATTGTGCACATTCTTCTACCGGTATTGCTGTAGCTAAAGAAGTGCCAGACTCACCCGGAACAGAACTAAAACTGCTGCAAGAAGGCGTGGATATAGATGCCACCCTTCCTCCAAGCCATTCCGGCAGTTGGTTTAACCAGAGAGAGAATGCAATACCTGTTTAAATTTATTAGACCTATTGTCAGGGCCCCGTATAAGGACGTAGTCGCCCCCTCTCCCGACACCCAGGGAGAATAAAAGACTATAAAAACTAGCCTATTTTGAATCTGTCATAATCTAAATAATTGTTTGAATGTTGATAAATGTATACCTATATATCAGATGATAAAAAAAAAATTCAGACTCATGTATTTTGATTACGTTTGAAATAGTAACAAAACGTAACAAAATACAACGTAAATTTCCAAAAATCATGACGTCAAACGACTCGATGCAAGTTTTTACCAAGTTTGATGGGGATTTTAAGGTCATTATCATTGGGCTGTAACGTAATGTTACATATCAACAGAAAGAGGAGAAATTCTTCTATCTAAAACATTTAAAAGGTGAAAAAGTGATATTTTTCACTTAAGGGTGGTTTTTGCTTGACGGTAATCAAATGTACATCTTAACAGATAATATCAAAACATTTTCATCATAATATTTTGTTCCCAAGCTATATCTAATAAAGGAATTTTACAAACGTTTTATTGATAACCTTAGCTAATCAAACGCACCTAAAAGTTTGTTGTTTACAAAATATTGGAGTTACCAGTCCTTGATAGTTCCGTGAATTTACATTGAAATATAGGGTATGCGAACGGAATTGTGGGAAGGAAACCAGAAAGACAGATAAACAGATAGTCAGGTAAGGCAAAAATTAATGTTGTTTACAGTTAACGTGAAAAATCACTTTGCCTATAGATATTAACATGCAACTGCAAAATACTGAATTCTCTAAACGTGGAAAATTGCTATTTTACAGTAAAATTAGAAAGAACTATGAATTACAAGACTATTTGAAATTTCCAATTGCGAAAGTAGTACGCTCTAGATTAACAAAACTAAGAATATCTGCCCACCCTTTAGAAATTGAAACTGGGAGATATTCAAAACCATGTATTCCAAAAGAATGTCGTTTTTGTCAGTTTTGTAAAACTACTGTTGAAGATGAGTTACATTTTTTATATGACTGCTTCATGTATAAAGATATAAGAAAGAAATATTACCCTTTGAACATCTACAATGCAGATGATGATATATCAAAGGAAAACCATTGTAAAGTGCTATGCAATCCTGTCAATGTAGTTCATGCTAGAAGGTTTTGTGAATTTTTACATGAATGTTTTGAATTGCGCACCAAAAGTAGAGTGCTATAACTACATTTAATTTATGTAATATGCAATACTAAATTGCATACATAGTCTAATATCACAGGTACATATCAAATATATACTTGTATTTACATATATGTAAATGAACTGTTAGTAATTAGTTTATTGCCATTATATATCTCATATTGTGTAACATGATTGTATGCCAACATGCTTGGTGAATCAATAAATAATTGAATTGAATTGATGAAAGGGGGCGTTCTTTAATAATAGAACATCATGATGTTTTTACGGTAAAACTAATAAAACAGAGCATTTACTCAGTTAGTAAACAATGTATGAATTGAAAACTCCAAGAACGTCGTAAATTGTAAGCGATTGATATATATTTTGTTTATGCATTAAAGGACACATCTCATGTTTTCAAAGTATACAGAATTATATGCATTTTGTCTTCCTTATGCTTATAGAAATTAATTGTAATAGTTCGTTCACTGAAGTATTGCGATAATTAGCCACAATATGGACTTAAATCTAAGCCCCGATTTCAAAAAGCCTAGTTAATTAGATAGGTAGTCACGTGGTACAGTGACGTCATATGCGACCTTCGTCGATCAACTTGTTGTAATAGTAGTGTTAGATATTTTTAAAAACTCGGGTTTTAGGGGCCTAATTTATTTACCATGGATAACATTTATTTCGATGTTGACAAATTTCCCGAGTCTTATATCTTTTAGCCACCAGTGCATACAAATAGCGACCCAAATGTAGCGAGGAAAGCGAGTATGAAATCTGCATAAATTTGCGAGTAAATAATGTTTACATGGGATCACTGTCTAAACACTATTTGGTAATGCCATTTCTGTAAACAACTGTAATTAGCGTTGTTGCTTTTCTAAAATAAACAGAGCAATTATTATTAAATTTATTTTTGGAGAAGTTAGATAGGCTTAAATTATAATACGATTACGTACATGTAGCATTGACAACTAGGCCTACCGTCACGGGTGCATTTCGGGAAAAAAAATAATAATAAAAATGATCAAAGTTATTGTGAAAATCACAATACTTTTAAATTATATTATTCAAGCTCAATTTTATTAATCATTATTTTTTGTTATCTACACATCGTTACTTAGGAAGTGGGAGCGCGGCGTGCTGTTGTTGTAAACACGTACGCGTTCCTTTAAAAAAAAAAAATGAAAGCATTATAATTCAATTCAAAGTTGGGAAATATCATATTTTATTATTTATAATTGAAAGTTCTATTATCTTTTATCTTTAAATTTCTTTTTTAAAACTACCAGTTGGTAGACACTGCTAGCAAAGTTCTGCCTATATGGTGTTACAAGGTGAAGGTCAGTTGGTGCGAGTGTGTATTGAATTTGAGAGCAGAACGGAAAGCATATGCGGTAGGCCTATATGTAACAGTGCGAAGCTTCGATAGAACCATTTTCTCGCAGTTTATATACGTCTTTGTCCAAGAGCTTGTTTGAAAAAGTATAGGGACAAATTCTACTGGGTTTTTTTTTTTATGGCAGAGTCGTTGTGCCAACAAAAAATATTCACGTCTTGTCCCTCATACCTTCCTTCGAAAATTGAAAAAAACACAGTCCAAATCATCTCTACTGACAGCAAGTACACCCTTAAACGGCACACAACACCCCAATGCAGTGTTATTTACAAGCCGTTAATGTGATAATTGTTTGTTTGTCAATTAAATCTAATCGGTTTATGAAATGGCTAACAAATGTTTTCAAATCTTCTCGCTCGAGGTCGCATATGACGTCACAGATAATGGCGCGTAAAATATCGAAGAAAATATGCATATCGCAAGATTTGAATTTCATCGCAATCAAACTCGAAAACTACGCAAACTGTTTCTTTTAAAACACATGTAAAGTAGTTTTAGGCATGAAATGAATTAATTTTGCTGAAAAAATTAAAAAGTTTAAAAACACGAGATGTGTCCTTTAATGACATGGATTAGATTAAATGTTATCGGAGCGGCGCGGTGGTTATCTTCGACTTAGTTATCGAAAAATAATGAGTGGAATCTAACATGTTTGTATGACATTACGAAATACTACGCTGGGATGGAATGCCTATTCTTGAGATGAACTGATATACCAGCTAAATTCTAAAGACCCCCCCCCCCCCTTCAATGTCACATGCTCGTACATAAATAGATTGTGTGCACTTTCAAGTTAGCGGCCGGGTCAGTGACATGCTTTGGGTTGGTGTAATGTCCCGATAAGTGTTCTGATAGACTGATTACCCGCTGATTTGTGCTACACGAGAAAAGCGAGGTCAACAGGGTACCAGTTTAACAACCTGATGGGCACAGGGACTAAGCCCGTTTGGGCGCGAACTCTGATACCACAAATAAAGATGTTTATCATACATATATTAATGGTAAAGCAGAGTTTGGATCCAAAACGGGCTTAGCTCCTGTGCTGATGGACAATAATATTCTATCTGTACTAAAGTATAATATCTAAAAAATATATATTTTAAGATTTCTTCTGATTAAATGTAGGTTTTTCTTTCATAAAATTATAATCTAATGGTTTTGAAAATATTATATGGATTCATCATTTTCAACACGAAAGGTGTGATGTCCTGATAAATTATGGTGTAATATTCTGATGAGGTATTTCTACAAGAATGATGTGTGTGTGTGTGTGTGTATGTATATATATATATATATATATATATAAAGCAATTATATATTAGGGAAGTCGTTGTGGCCGAGTGGACTTACGCACTGGTTTGACAATCTTGCTAGGCGGTGGGTGCCGTACGTCGCTGGTTCGACCCCGGGCTGGGGCGAAAATTTTCAGTACCTAGTTGTGATTATTTAGTGCTTTATATATATATATAATATATATATATGTACATGTATATATTATACTTTAGCGCAGATATAATTATTGCCCATCAGGTCAATCAGGACATTAATTTACATTTGTCAGGAAATTACACGGACCCAGATGCCAGTCACTCGTGTCAGTATTGGCAGTGGTTCTGTCATGGGGAAAACATTAGTATACAACACCTTTTTGGCACTCGGGCTTCCGTGGCGATATATTGATTGATTGGATATTGTTTAACGTCCCTCTTGAGAATTTTTTACTCTTATGGAGACGTCACCATTACCCACAGGGCTGCAAAATTTAGGCCTATGATCGGCGCTTACGGACTTTGAGCAGGGAGGGGTCTTTATCGTGCCACACCTGCTGTGACACGGGACCTCGGTTTTTACGGTCTCATCCGAAGGACCGCCACATTTAGTCGCTTCTTACGACAAGCAAGGGGTACTGATGACCTATTCTAACCCAGATCCCCGGGGGTGGGGTACTGAGGACCTATTCTAACCCGTATCCATACGGGAATGGCGATAATAAGACGGCTTTTATGTTATAAATGTATTGAGGAAAGTTAAATAGGTGCTTTGTAAGCGAAGTCCAAATATTGATGTCCGTTGAGATTTCCTATTACATTACAACGCTACTGCACAGAAACATAGAAATGTTACGGAATTCCCGAAAAAGAACAAGTCACAGAGCTAAGCTCCCCCCCCCCCCCCCCACTTCTGCCGCCGTATTCACCAGATCTGAGTCCCTGTGACTTCTTCGTAAACCGAAACTAAAACAGCATATGCTGAGACTTGAACCATGAGTAAAGGTTAACGGAGAATACTAATCATAATCCTCAAACACACACGTTATGATCTCATCACCCAACCAAAAGAAACAAGTCAGAATTTTGGAACATCACTTTCCAGAGTTTGAGGAGAAAAGGGAAACTTCTAGAAACAATCATAAAATCTACGGATCCAGAGGTTATAATTGGAACTGAAACTTGGTTAGACCCATCCATCAAAGCATGTGAAATATTTCCCTACTACTATCAGTATGAAGTGGAAAGAACAGAAGATCTACATTGAGGCGTTTTAATTGCAGCCAAAAAGCAACTTCAACTGGGGAACATCATATAAAGCAAACACATAAAAATTATAAGAAGTAGTATAAGTTTATAAGATTGTAGTTGCGTTCTATTGACCACCAGATAAGACAGACAATGAATACCTAGACACTGTGAAACAAGAAATTGTGCTAGCACCATAAAAAAAACCCACAACAACAACAACAGAGATATACTCATAATTGGCGGAGACTTCCACCTACCTGATATCAACTAGGAGGAACAAACCATCACCAACAGACAAGACTCCGTGATGACCAACAGACAAGACTCCGTGATGACCAACCAAACATTCCTTGAAATTGTAGCAGACAACGGGCTAGAATATATGGTCGATTTTCCAACAAGGAAAGACAACATATTGGATTTAATGTTACTTTCACATCCCGCATACAAACTCAGATGCAAATCACTGTCATCAATTGGAACAGCGACCACGACATCGTACTACTGGACCATTCAAGCCAAAACTAGTGAAAAATAAACTTATGGAAAAAGACAGATATTCACAAAATAAAAGAAGACCTTAACAATTCGGAAAAAAACTGTCGCATTATCATGCAACGAAAAACTGAATCACTTTGGCAAGCATTAAGAAAACGCTGTCCAAACAAAAAGAAGAAATACACACCCTTGGATAAACACAACCATCAGCGCAAGATCAACCGGAAACAGAAAGCACACAAGAAAGCAAGGCAAACTAAGAAAAAAATGGACGAAGATAGGTATAAAGGCTGAAGCAAGAAGTGGAATACGAAATGATTCCAATGTTATATATTGCAATTGTTTTGATTGGACAAAAATAAATCTAAACGAGAATTTACATATCAATAAATCCAAAAACGCTATGTATACATATGCGCCTAAAACAAATTCGAGGGCTGTTCAATATGTAATGTGTATTGTACGATATCTCAAAAGCATTCGACTCAAATAGTGAAATGAGCAAATACTACAAAGTGGGAACATGGTTCCTCTCACAGTTTTCAAGCTAAGGCGTTTTTAGCTCACCTGATCCGAAGGCTCAAGTGAGATTTTCTGATAAAAATTTGTCCGTTGTCTGTCGTCGGTGTCGGCGTAAACTTTCCACATTTTCACCTTCTTCTCCAGAACCACTGGCCCAAATGTGTACCTTTTCCTTCTTAAGGGGGGGGGGGTCCCCAAATGGCAAAAGTAATAATTTTTGTTTTCAAAACTGCATCCAGAGTGCAAACTCCGCAACCTCTTCTCTAGGCCCGCCACTGCCTTAGAGTTATATAACATGACTTTCGGTGGGGAGGGGGTGGGGTGGTGCTACAATTCTCAAGAACCTAGATAAAGTGAAATCTTAATATTCAACAGACCAACCTTTTATTTATCGAAAACAGCAAAAACTTCACAGGTCATTTATCTTTAGTCTTGACATTTCGTACGTGGTTTTCCGACTGATGCTTGAACATTCTATGAGCCTGATGGTGAACGGAGGTTCTATATTAATCTCCTGCCGCCATCTCTCTCTCTCTCTCTCTCCTCTCTCTCTCTCTCTCTCTCCCCTCAACCTTTTATACCCTAACACAACATAGCATGCGTAATAGTAATTCATTTTTTCAGAAGCCAATATGCCAGCGGGACCGATGTCGGATGTTCCCCCCGGATTCACTGGAGAGAGTAATCCAGATGTTTTTAACATCAATGCGAGACCGAAAGTCACAGAGAAGAAACCTGGTCAACTTCCAGAACATATGATAAAGCAGTTTTTCGAAGATGTACGTATACGTATGTTATCAGGGGCGGATCCAGGAATTGTGGTTACGGGGAGCGCCACTTTATGAGGCAGGGGGTCTGAATTTTATAGGACTTGAAATATGTCTCCTATTAGGCATTTGTACTATTTTCTATCACTTTTAATAAGGTGAAATTAATAAAATGACGCAAATTTAAAGGGTATTTGGGAAAAAAATAAGTTCTCCTAATAAAGTAATTCAAGAAATCAAAAGATTTTGCCATTTCTCCGTGAGTGGAAGAAATTATTGCTTCTTTTATCGTTTAGTACATTTTTCTGAACAAGAATACCACGATTTACCTTATATTTGAAAATTTTAGGGGAGGGGGGTGTGTGGCTGCGCCTCCCCCCTCCTTAGATCCGCCACTGATTATTTATTTCAGTTAAATGACAACACCTCTTTATGATACTCTGCATTTTGTAGTGAAATAGGATTTGAGGATCATTTAGCCACAGTTCCATTAGACCCAACCGTAAAATTCATTTCTGCATCATGGATATATCAATGTACATTCATTTACTTTCGGAATCTCTCTCTCTCTCTCTCTCTCTCTCTCTCTCTCTCAATATATATATATATATATATATATATATATATATATATATATACACACATAAGATGTGCATGTCATTTTTGAAAATACATGCAGTCTCCTTTTTAGGGTGGTGATGCGTCCCTTTAAGATATGATCTTCTGATTATTATGCCCAAGACAAAAACTTAATAGTGGTAACGGTTTGTGAAATACTGAGGATATGATCTTTCCGTATTTCAGTTCTTTTGAGATGTTGAAAGCCATGTCCGTTGATGGCTATCCATCACACCTTCGCAGAAAATTGAAGCATATCTTAAATGTCGCTTGATTTTACAATGCGTAATTTTCTTACAGTGTAGCCTTGGTTAGGTTTTGACATCTGATATAAGCGGTTTCAATATCCAGGTTAAGTGTGATAAGCGGTCTCAATTGTATTTACAGAGTTCTTCAGGCGGAGTTTTCAAGGACTTGCATGCTATCTTGTCCTACTTTTTTTTTTTTTTTTTACAATTACGATAAATTAAACAACTTTGCAGTCAGGTGTATATAGTATTCAAATACAGAAACAAATGGCATCGGAACATTGGCGAAATTTTGGAGCTGTAAAAAATTCAATTGACGTGTTTCATGGCTATTCAGGGGAGTGCCATCCGGAAATATTCAACCTGTCAGCAAAACCTATCGTGCGGGATGAAAAAATAGGACAACTTCCGGATGAGATGGTCCGAAAGTTCTTCGAAGATGTGTGTTTTGTATTTCAAAATACTGAATTTGGATAGTCAGGACATTTAAGAAATTGATTGCTTTTGCTACAGAAATCGGCAATTTTGAGTGTATTCTTCAAAAAGGGGTGCTAATTCTCTACTTTGTTATATTTACAAATCATTGATTGATTGCATCTTGTTTAACGTCTCTCTCGATAATTTTTAATTCTTTTGGAGAGGTCACCAATACCGGTGAAGGACTTCAAATCAGGCCTATGCTCGGCGCTTACGGCCATTGAACAATGATGGTTCTTTAGCGTGCCACACCTACCGTGACTCGGGACATCCGTTGTTAAGGTCCTCCGAGGACCTGTGACATTCACACCTGATGCCGAGCGTTTGGCGATGGAACTGTCACTACTTGTTTTAAGGACTTAGGTCTGTCGCGGCCGGGACTCGGAACTCCGACCTTCCGCATTCGGGGCGAACGCTCTACCTCTAGACCACCGCGGCGGTTTTACTTACAAATGAAGATATATATGGTTTACATTATTGTGGTAAAGAACTTCCACTTTATTTCAATGTATAGGACAACGTTAACCACACAATGCTATATGAAGTGTTAAAGGTTTAAGACATGTCTATATTTTAAATTAAGGGTTACGTGATTGTAAAGGATTTCTTTACAAAAGAAGAACTAGAACCATGTAAAAAAGCTATTGAACGCTTCGTAGACCTACTGGCTCAGAAGCTGTACGAATCGGGAAAAATTAAAGGTAAGATACCTTCCTCTCAGTATAGATAAAACATAACACTCCTACTCTTATTCTATGCTAATAAAAGGAGAAGTACTACTATAAAGTTTTAAAAACAGTCTCTAATGAATATTATTACAGAGTTGTACAGCGAGTACGGATTTTTTGAACGTTTGACGAAAATCGAAAAGGACTTTCCAGGAGCTAACATAGTTTTGCACAAATATGGAGTTCTGCCACAGGTAATAAAGAAAACAAAAAGGAAAAGTTTCGGGGTTTCTTTTTAAAATCTGCTTAAATGTTGAAGTATAAATCACAAAATAAGTGTCAAACACTTTGTATTAAAACATGCCTTACAATGACACGAGACTCAGTATATTCTTATTTGGTATGTCATTGTAAGGCATTTAAAGAACTTTGGACCAGTGAGCGTTTGTTAAACGTTGTGGAGCAGCTGATTGGTCCAGACATTGCGGGACACCCGGTCTGGAACCTGCGCACTAAGACACCTCAAAACGAAGCTACTACCGTTCCTTGGCATCAAGGTACTAACTGAAAGGAAATGGTGGTCAGAATAATATAAATCGATAACTAAAAGAGTTTTGAAACTAAGTTCATACATGGCGTTCAGAAGTGTTGAAATACACAGACGTTCTTGATTAATAGACATTTGTTTCAGACACTGCTTATTTAGACCAAGATTCCTACACAGTTTTACAACCCACAGCATGGATTCCTCTTCTAGACGCCAATGTGGACAATGGCTGTATGCAGGTACATGAAAACTTGTCGAAATGAGAATTTACTTTAAAACCTTATATTACAAAGACGAAACACTAGCTTTTTAAAAAATAAATAAAATTTACACTTTAGGTTGCACACAGAGGCCATAAGACTGGTAAAGTGGCTCGCCATCAGTGTTGTTATGGGACGACATGGTATGTCATGCTGGAGGAGGAGGAGATGGCAAAAACATTGGGTAATCGTTGAGTAGTCATCAGAGAGAAAAAATATTGGTTCAACTGGGTTATTGAAATATCAAATATGAAATTTGTATTTATTTAACAGAGGTCGATTTGGAAAAGGACATTATTACATGCCCTGTTCCATATGGGGGTATGCTACTGCTGAATAATATGATCCCTCACCGAAGGTAAATTTGTATACCATGTATAATTGTAAATCTAATACCCTATAGCTAGGTGCAATTTCTTAAAATTATGAATTGCTTGTGTGACTATGTAAATTTACAGAGGAATACGATTTAATTTAATGTCATGATTTATTTCAGTTTGCCCAACATGTCCAATAGGATCCGTTGGAGTATGGATCTCCGCTGGCAGAAACCTGATCATCCAGCCGGATTTTACGGAATGAAGGACCATCTGCTCTTTCGAACGTCCAAGGATCCGGACTACAAGATCGATTGGACAGGATTTGAAGGGGATGACCGCTGGGCTAAACAAAAGGAATCAGTCAAAGACCTACAAGACTTACTTCCGGTAAAGATAAATACTGGTATAGCTTGGAGTTGCACAGTAACAAGTACTATCATATATTCGAGAATATATTAAAGGGACATGGACACGATTTGAGCTGAAAATTTTCAAATTTTACTTATTGATTTTTAATGTTTAGAATGCTTAACTAAGGTATTACTAATGATCAGCAAATATTTGAATGTCAGTATTCAAGGTACATGGGAGATACAGAGGTCACAAGTCCTTGTTATGTAAACAAGGATCTGCCATGTTTTTGTTTACATAGAGGTTAAATAAACTAGTTAAAGTTTCGTTTAAAGCAGATTTTTTTTCAATTTATAAGTGAATTCTTAACACAATTAAATATCTTCTAGTGTTTGACACATCTCATTTTGTTTTAAACACACTATTTTCTATCAAACAGTCTAATGTAAACAAAACCATGACAGAGCCTTGTTTACATAACAAAGAATTGAGTGCTGTATCTCACTTATGACTCAACAACTGATATTCAAATTTGGTTGACCATAAGAAATACTTTAGTTAAGCATTGTAAACAATAAAATTTGAAAAATAAAATTTGAAAATTTTCAGTTCATATTTTAAGGGTTTCGATGCCAGTGATCATTGCTATAAATTTGATCTATTATAGACAGGTTAAATCTTTGTAGAGAAGTTTGATATTATGTGCTTAATTCTGACATAGTCTCCTACATAGATTTCTTTTCCCTTGTTACTTAGATACGTTAATATACCTGTGTATTATTACTACAGTAACTTTGATACGTTAATATACCTGTGTATTACTACAGTAACTTTGATACGTTAATATACCTGTGTATTATTACTACAGTAACTTTGATACGTTAATATACCTGTGTATTATTACAGTAACTTTGATACGTTAATATACCTGTGTATTATTACTACAGTAACTTTGATACGTTAATATACCTGTGTATTACTACAGTAACTTTGATACGTTAATATACCTGTGTATTATTACTACAGTAACTTTGATACGTTAATATACCTGTGTATTATTACAGTAACTTTGATACGTTAATATACCTGTGTATTACTACTACAGTAACTTAGATACGTTAATATACCTGTGTATTATTACAGTAACTTTGATACGTTAATATACCTGTGTATTATTACAGTAACTTTGATACGTTAATATACCTGTGTATTACTACAGTAACTTTGATACGTTAATATACCTGTGTATTATTACTACAGTAACTTTGATACGTTAATATACCTGTGTATTACTACAGTAACTTTGATACGTTAATATACCTGTGTATTACTACAGTAACTTTGATACGTTAATATACCTGTGTATTATTACAGTAACTTTGATACGTTAATATACCTGTGTATTATTACAGTAACTTTGATACGTTAATATACCTGTGTATTATTACAGTAACTTTGATACGTTAATATACCTGTGTATTATTACAGTAACTTTGATACGTTAATATACCTGTGTATTACTACAGTAACTTTGATACGTTAATATACCTGTGTATTATTACTACAGTAACTTAGATACGTTAATATACCTGTGTATTATTACAGTAACTTTGATACGTTAATATACCTGTGTATTATTACAGTAACTTTGATACGTTAATATACCTGTGTATTATTACAGTAACTTTGATACGTTAATATACCTGTGTATTATTACTACAGTAACTTTGATACGTTAATATACCTGTGTATTACTACAGTAACTTTGATACGTTAATATACCTGTGTATTATTACAGTAACTTTGATACGTTAATATACCTGTGTATTATTACAGTAACTTTGATACGTTAATATACCTGTGTATTACTACAGTAACTTTGATACGTTAATATACCTGTGTATTATTACTACAGTAACTTTGATACGTTAATATACCTGTGTATTATTACTACAGTAACTTTCATACGTTAATATACCTGTGTATTATTACTACAGTAACTTTGATACGTTAATATACCTGTGTATTACTACAGTAACTTTGATACGTTAATATACCTGTGTATTATTACTACAGTAACTTTGATACGTTAATATACCTGTGTATTATTACAGTAACTTTGATACGTTAATATAACTGTGTATTACTACAGTAACTTTGATACGTTAATATACCTGTGTATTATTACAGTAACTTTGATACGTTAATATACCTGTGTATTATTACAGTAACTTTGATACGTTAATATACCTGTGTATTACTACAGTAACTTTGATACGTTAATATACCTGTGTATTACTACAGTAACTTTGATACGTTAATATACCTGTGTATTATTACAGTAACTTTGATACGTTAATATACCTGTGTATTATTACAGTAACTTTGATACGTTAATATACCTGTGTATTACTACAGTAACTTTGATACGTTAATATACCTGTGTATTTCTACAGTAACTTTGATACGTTAATATACCTGTGTATTATTACTACAGTAACTTTGATACGTTAATATACCTGTGTATTATTACTACAGTAACTTTGATACGTTAATATACCTGTGTATTATTACAGTAACTTAGATACGTTAATATACCTGTGTATTACTACAGTAACTTTGATACGTTAATATACCTGTGTATTTCTACAGTAACTTTGATACGTTAATATACCTGTGTATTATTACTACAGTAACTTAGATACGTTAATATACCTGTGTATTTGAATTCAGTTGAAATACAACTATAACTAGACATCCCTCTGTTGCTTTACAGAATGTAGAGGACGCCGATTTTGACACCACTATTCAGGGTCCGTGGATGAAGAAATGGGACCTCGTTCATCACAACCAACATACAGCAAAACTTAATGATAAAGACCAGACATCATGGCATTCACAGGTCAAGGCTTAGCATCATGTGGACATTGACTTCAGTTTGTGATAACGTTTGAAGATATTGCTTTCTGGCAATGTCCATGCGTGATTCAACCAAATATGTACAAGTCTAATTATTATTTTTTTTTTTTTTACATCAAATGACAAAAATGTCAACGGAGCATATTATATTATATATCCAACATTTATTCGTACCAACATTTTCCATGTGTATTCATATTTCATTCATCATTCAGTATTTTTATGATGGAGATGTGAAAAAAGATATTGGTTCATAGAATGTGATGAATTTCGGAATTAATTTATATACACTGTACATGTATAGCAATGTATAACATATTTTCCTACCAAAATTTTTAACAATTTTGTTTTCTCTTTTTCACTTCACTCAGTTCTGCTTAGTGTAATGTGTGTTAACCTATACCTAGTGAAATCCAAGAGTTGTGTGTGTAATGTGTGTTAACCTATACCTAGTGAAATCCAAGAGTTGTGGAACAGGCAAACTTGTGGAGTGTGAGTGCGTTCAGAACCCATTACATCATCTCTTGATCGTGAACACTTCCACATAGCCATTTTCTAAAGAACGGCACAAATAATTGAAAATAAATACAAGTCATCAGTTTATATACCCCATAGAAATAAGTAAAGCATGACTGAAACATCCGTCGACATCTTGTCAATCATACTATTTGCGAGGTGACATTACATGTAATTTTACGTGTATTTAAAGTCGAACATGACATTATATTCGTGTCAAGTTAGGCAATAGGATATTTTCGAGTTCTTCCGTTCCGTACGTATTTTGTGTTTTAGAATCTGCCAAAGTCACGTGATTGGCGATTTTTTAGGCATGTTCAGCTAATAATGAGACAATTTCGTTCATTTATTTTACTCACTGGTTTTGATACCGAATTTGAGAATCGGTGTCATTGGTGTGTGGCAGAGGGATGTAATACGGATGTACGTAAGAGGGGAAACCAGGCACGTAGCATCGTTTTTCAGGGAAGGGGACGGGGATAACTATTTTGTCCATCTATATCAAATCAAACAAAACCTACATGTTCTTTTGACAGAATCTTTTAAATTTGAAATGCATGGATGAAGGTTAAGTAGTGACATACGACTTATACCTCAATATATATTTTTCACACCTTTTAAAATTCAGGAGGGGGTGTAGTGTATTTATGTTAACTATGATAAACCGGAAATGACCATGCCTAAAAAAAGTATGACTAAATGCAGAATAAACACGGACATGGAAGAGCTCGAAAATCTCCAATTTGTGTCAATGATATGCAATCATTCCAAGGCTTCATGAATATTGAATTAAGGCCTTTTATTTTTATTGAGTTGGTTTACGAATCCGCCGCACCGATTTTTTGAGATGTTGGGGGGAGGGGGTAAAATAGTTTTTCACTCCTTTTTATATTCCCGGTGATAGTATTTTTCCTTTTTACAAAAAAAAAAAAAAAAATGAAAAGAAAGAAAAATAGATTCTGTTGGGCTGGATGTTTGGACAGACGCCTCCGCCCTCCGCCGAATCTTGGGATAATCCTTCATAATTACTGTGGAATATCAGTCAACTTCAACCGGTGCTAACAATTATTCTGCACCTTAGTAACAATGCTATTTGCTTCCAATAAGTTATCTGTTTATGAAACTAACTTTTGATTAGCATTAGTTATGCATTGCATACTGTTTTGATATGAAAATCCCAAAATAAAAACAAACTCTAGGTTTTAGGTGGCATCCATGACGTACATTGGGTTGCTCTAATCTCCTAAACATGCATAACCCTACCTGACCTTACCAAGCATACATTTTGCCGCGTATACACTTTTAAATTTTTATTTATGAATTTTAAGATATATTTTTTTCATAATTATGTATAATTCTTCATATATTTAAGGAGCTTGAAAACATTTTTAACATATATTCGTTCACTATGAAAATTTGTTGACTACCAACAATGGATTGATCTTCAGACTTTTAATGACAGTCAACAGGGTTCATTAATTTTATCTATAACCTTATTTGACTTCATGAATAAGACTTTGAAAATAAATTTTTAGACAAAATCTATGTGTGGTAAGGTCAGTCAGGATTTTAATAATTCAGGTGATTAGTACGTCCCCATACGTCATGGATGCCATCTTTTGAATGGAAAAACAAAGTGGTTCTTTTATTTTGGGATTTACACAATTAAATGGTAAACAATGGATAACTGATAGGGATAGAAAGTTAATTTAATAAACAAATAACATTTTTGAAGGAAACAGCATTGTTGCCAAGGTGCACAATAGTCTCTACATACCACCGTCTTAAGTGCGTTGACTGTGAAGAGAATAAAGTTGATAATAAAACATTGACCTCAAATCAAGTTCATTTTTATTGCTAAACATTTTTGTCATTTGAACATTTTTTTTATCTTTCCGAACATTTTGAAATCCGTAAACCAGTTAAAAAAGAATTGGCCTAACCGTAATATATCATAAAATGCCTTATCTATCTATTGGACTTTCATAGTTTGTCTTACCTGAGCCTCTGGGATTGGCAAAGGACGTCTTTCCGCAAATTAAGAGATCTGAAGTTATTGGTTTTTTTACAAGGGATTTTTAAAAATGTTCTTGCTATAGTCCGCAAAAGATTGTGGTCTGCACTGATGCGGGTTTTCAAACTGTACATGCATTTTTGTGGAAGTAATGGTTTTTTTTCTGCTGGATTCATGCGAATGTATTTTCAAAAGTTATTTCCAAAATTAATGTAATGCGTAATGTAGTACGTATATTGCATGAAAGGTGAAGATAACGAACAGTGATCAATCTCATAACTCCTATAAGCAATACAAAATAGATAGTTGGGCAAACACGGAGCCCTGGACACACCAGAGGTGGGATCAGGTGCCTAGGAGGAATGAACATCCCCTGTCGACCGGTCACACCCGCCGTGAGCCCTCTATCCTGAACAGGTAAACGGAGTTATCTATGGTGAAAATCTGTGTGCCAAGAACGGCCTAACAATCGGTATGAAACACGTCAGACTGCATTTGACCCAATGATATGTTGTATTGACGAACTAGATCGTTATAACGACCATAGAATTTGCGAAATGCTGACTTCAATCGAGACTGTTGAAACCCCTGTACCATCAACTTGTTTGTCAGTAGCTTGTCTCGATTTAAAAACTGACCATAAGCAGAACAAGCTATAGTGTATCGAATCAGTTGAGAGATATAAACACCATATACAGGTGATAATGGAATATTGCTACATAAATACGGGAAGTTAACGATGTCTCAAGCTGAAATCATCCCGTTTGTCATACATTAATTTTGAAAAAAAAAATACCTTCACATAAGTCCAACAGAAATGAATTAAAACATTGGGGATTGAAGTTATTGTTGATATTGGCCTTCGAGCTGTATAGATGAAAAGGAGTTTTTTGGTTCCGCAACATGTGGGTAGGGTGTATGCATCAAAGTTGGATTATGATAGGCTTCATAATGGTGCAGTTAATAAATTAGGACCTCAAATTACATATTATTCATACATGCACCTGAGCAGGTATGTTTGGATTTTCTATCATTTGGGCCAAATCCGCATCAGAGTACCACGTGAGGGGATTTAGACTCTGTACACAATCAAGAACTCAGGCTGCCCTTAAAAATCTAGAATAAATAAATAATGTAGACCAATTAAAAAACAAAACAAAGAATAAGTAGCCTAGGAAATCGAATCAACATCAGACATTCCCGTACTGATCATGTCTAGGGCTAGGGTAGATGTGTATAAAAACAAAACAAAAAAACCCAACAACAACATAGAATCACAGAAAGTAATAAGCAATTGGTTATGAAGGTCATAGCTTAAAAGGGAAGTGATTCTGTAAACAGAGAATTGAAAAATATGTTTCAAAATGGTCATAGTATTACTGTTAGGAACATGATGAGACGAGTAGGCCCAGATGAAGCTCAAAATCTAGTAAGGGTTTAGCCCGTATTTATCCTGGTGAAGTTAGTATAAGTGTTTTGATACCATACGGTTCGACTGACTTCAACCTGTGCATCCAGAATTTTTCTTTCTGCTTTCTTTCGGTATCTGACCAACTTGGGTCATGGATAATAACCACTACTGTCATGTCCTCCCATCGGTGATTATTGCCATTGAAATGTGTAGCTACTGGCAAATCTTTATTGGTTCTGACAAAGGACCAGTGGTCGTTGACCCGTCTGCGAAGGTCTGTTGTTTCTCCTCCGTACTGCTTTTGACAGACATCGCAACTGATGAGATAGATGCAGTTATTGGTTTTTGCAGGAAAAGTTTCCCAACTGCGACAGGACTGCTAAAACTCTCCGTGTCCGCGCTTTATTTGCATAATTAGTCCCCTACCGACGAAGTCGAAGGGGACTTTAGGTTTGCGCTCCGTCCGTCAGTCCTGCAAATCACTTTTTCAAACTTTTTATGTGCTTGTAGCTATTCATTTGATATTTGATACATCGCTTTGCCATAGCAAGTTACAGATCAAGTTCCAATATAATCTCGGTCCGTTGATTATTCACCAAGTTATATGGCCCTTTGACTTAAAAAAAAAATAACATGAATTATCAGTTTTCCGGACTTTTTTTATGTGCTTGCAGATATTCATTTGATATTTGGTACATTGCTTTGCCATAACAAGTTACAGGTCAATTTCGAATTTCGTCTTGGTCCATTGATTTTTCACTAAGTTATGGCCCTTGGACTTTGAAAAATAGCATGAATTGTCAGTTTTCCTAACCTTTTTGTTGTTGTGCTTACAGGTATTCATTTGATATTCAGTACATCATGATGATTGCTTTGCCATAACAAGTTACATATCGATTTTAAAGTTTTCCTGGTCTAGTCTTTGTATACGTACCTGAATAGTAGTTGATTTCCAACCATTCCTATCCTGGTTTCCTAATGTTCCCTTTACCATAACCTTGGTCTCATAATGAATTTCGAATATTGTTGCCGTCCAATAATTTTTGCCTCCGGTAGGGGACTATGCATTGCTATGCAATACTCGTATAATGTTTGTTGACATCTTAGGTCTGAACATACATGTATTTTGAAACCTCCATTGGGTAAAGGGTTATCCAGTCAAGTCCTGACTATCATGTCCTTCAGGTTTCTTGGGCGTCTGAAGGATGCCACCGACGGTTCATTAAAAACATCAGCCATTCGATTGTTGGCATACAGAATGGACAGGTGTTTTCTCAGAATACCTTTGATGTTCTTGAGGGCGGGATGATACGTAGTGACTAATGGAACCCTGTCATTCTGAGGTTTTTCTTTATACTGGAGGAGAGACTCTCGGCCCTGTCGTGGCATCTCATCAATTGCGGACTGTACCTTGCAAGGATCATATCCTCTATTTGTAAGATGAGTTTTGAGGAGTTTTCCTTGTTCTTGAAAAATAGTAGAAGTAGAACAGATGCGGGTAGCCAAACCCTGAGGCACACAATTGAAAGTGTGGGGTGGATGACAACTGGATGGCATAAGGTACAAATGAGAGTCAGTGTGGAGATTAAATTCGATTTCCCCGTTTCTGCATGTCCACATTGACTACCGATCTTGAAAAGGTACAGAAAAAGAAATTCCAGTGTGATGGTATCCATGATAAAAACAATGAAGCTCGAACATACCATACTGAACGATCTTCTACTATCATCAAGAAGACTCGCTCTAAACGCAGGAAAACCATCACAATTAACGACACAAACTCAACTTACATATGCCTGGTTTTGAATGTTCCAGTGTCACTCTCGAGAATTCTGAGACTTCACTTCTTTCCAAGGCTCTTTATGTTTGTCCTACTCCACGTGAAGTCAATGAACCAATAAGAAAGGGCACTAGAACATTCTTCCGCTGACTACGGCTTAAGGAATATTTCTCCCACAAGGACTCCAAAGATAACAGTGCCTCCCAACCTCAGGACGCAACTGACATTTTAGAGAAGTGTTCTCTCTACAGACGCAAAAACACTTGGGAACCACCTCCAGGCAAACGTGGAGCTTTGGAGTCTTACATTGATGCGGTTGAGGAAGAAATAGACAAAAATCCTTTCAAGCCATATTTAACCCGAGACAATATAAACAAAGAAGAAAGGTCGGCATTGCAAACATTAAAATATCGGGGCAATATTGTCATTAAAAAGGCAGACAAAGGTTCTACGGTTGTTGTCATGGACAAAGAGAAGTACTTAAAAGACTTTAATCGGACGAACGTTTTTACAAAAAGTTACGATCTGACCCCAACAAAGAATTCTGTACTAAGATCACCGAAAATCTCACAATCCACAAGGTAGATGTTCTGACTCCAGTCCGGAGCCATACTTGTTACATAGTTATGTGTAAAACATTTTAAACAAGCATTCTGAGAGTATTGCATGGCAATACATAGTCCCCTTCCGTTTGCAAAAATTACTGTACCACAACAATATTCGAAGTTCATTATGTAAGTTATGGTAAAAGGGACAATTAGGGAACCAGGATAGGAATGATTGGAAATCAACTACTATTCGAGTAGAGACTAGACCAAGAAAAAAGACAAATTTATAATTAGGGTTAGGTCTTTAACTAAGTCAATAAACTGTGATATGTAGGTGATCATGAATAATTTAGCTATATATTATTGTATTACAATGCTAGAAGTTTTAATGAATGTAGTACTCTTATCTACAGAGAAAAGAAACTGGGATGTAAACTAACAATTCATGCTATTTTTCTAAGTCCAAGGGCCATAACTTAATGGAAAATCTACGCACCGAGATGAAATTCGAACTTGATCTGTAACTTGTTATAGTAATGCAATGTACCAAATATGAAATGAATATCTGCAAGTACAACCCAAAAAAGTCTGGAAAACTGATAATTCATGCTATTTTCCTAAGTCCATGGACCATAACTAAGTTAAAAATCAACGGACCAAGACGAAATTCGAACTTGATCTGTAACTTGTTATGGCAAATCAACATACCAAATATAAAATGAATATCTGTAAGAACAGAGAGAAAAAGTGTGGAAAACTGGACGGACGGACAGACGGACGGAGCGCAAACCTAAAGTTCCCTTCGACTTCGTCGGTAAGGGATAAAAAACATCTTTAATGCTATTGATACTAAATTGAAACCAAATGGATATTTAGAATTAACAGATATTTCTTTACCAAAATTGTAAAGTTCATGATCCCAGGGGTAGAGTTTTGGTACTAGGGTGTGGCTAAAATGGTCAGTGAATAAATGTGTTAAGAATTATGAACATTTTTATTTTCTTGATAAATATCATTCCAATTCTTTTCATATCTGGTATGAAGCATGTAAATACAGGGCTCTTACATCCCCGGGACCTGATGGGCGGGGCAAAAACTGCCAAAAAATTTACCAATTTTCAAAAAACTTTCTTCTCTACAACCGCACATGTGTAAGAAAACCCAAATCACCAGTAAAATTTTATACCAGATATTTACCATTTGTATCATATCATTTTGAAGCATATAGAATGTAATTAAGAAAATCGCATTTTGGTGGTTACCGGTCGTATGTTGTTACTAAAAATAGATTGCGAAATGTCATGGTTGTGAAGTTGTTTGTGACCACTTTTCTACAAAATATGTGTTTCAAATCACTGACCAATGCAACTAAATTTTAATAAAAATCTATAAATATTGCATGCACTATTAACTGTTTAAACATCTAGTATTGATTGAAATTTTCATACTATTAGACTGAATAAATCATATGTGCTCCTTTGTTATCTGACCTGTTTTTATATTCATATGAAGCAGAATTTATTCAAAAACTTCTACGTGAGAAGAAAAAATCTCTTGCTGTGGCCTTCAGTTCGACATTTAGATATATCGACGACGTTTTGTCTATCAACAATAACAACTTTCATTCATATTTCGATTCAATATATCCATGTGAGCTCGAAATAAAAGACACCACAGAGTCGTCCACTTCTGCTTCATACTTAGATATTTTATTGAAAGTAGACATTAACGGCAAACTGACAACTCAACTGTATGACAAACGGGATGATTTCAGCTTCTCCATTGTCAACTTCCCATATTTATGTAGCAATATTCCATTATCTCTCTCAACTGATTCGATATGCAAGAGCTTGTACTGCGTATGGTCAGTTTTTAAATCGAGACAAGCTACTGACAAACAAGTTGATGGTACAGGGGTTTCAACAGTCTTGATTAAAGTAAGCATTTCGCAAATTCTATGGTCGTTATAACGGTCTAGTTTGTCAATACAACCTATCATTGGATCAAATGCTGTCTGGTGTATTGCATACCGATTGTTAGACCGTTCTTGGCACACTGATTTTGACTGCGGATAGCTCCGTTTACCTGTTCAGGATAGAGGGCTCACGGCGGGTGTGACCGGTCAACAGGGGATGCTTGCTCCTCCTAGGCACCTGATCCCACCTCTGGTGTGTCCAGGGTTCCGTGTTTGCCCAACTATCTATTTTGTATTGATTTTTAGGAGTTACGAGATTGATCCCTGTTCGTTATCTTCACCTTTCATACAGATATTCGTATTCTAATGACACCATGTTAACGTAACGGTGCGTTACGCTATTTTATAGAAAACAGAGCGTAAACCAATTGCTTACAATTCGGTTATGAGTTTATTTTGTACATTGTAGAAATAATTTGTGAAGTACTGTATGACTAAATGGTGCATATTACGCACATTGTTTTTAGATATCAACCTAATTTCTCGTTTCACATACATTCAAGAATTATCCACTCATGTAGATACGTCAGTTCATCAGATATTGAATAGGTAATGTTTTTAACGGTAGGTCAAACTCGAAGGTCACAAGGTCAAACAACCGGTCGCGGTTGCTCAGTGGTAGAGTGTTCGCTTCGTAACCGGGAGTTCGTGAGTTCGAGCCCCGCTAGTGCCATGGCCGCGTCGAACCTAAGACGTAAAAATAGGTAGCGATTGGTCCTTCGCCAAAGGCTTGGCATTTAGAAGCGAGAATCACTTCTCTTTCGTCACAATATTTTTTCAGAGAGCTACACTTCTGCAGCCAGACCCAACCAAGTCATCTGAAAAGAAAAGACTATGAAAACTGTGGATCCATCATTTGCGTAATGACAAGTTGAGGTTCGAAGCATTTGTATGAAGAAATGTGTACTTTCTGTCTAGTCTGCGACTCGGCTAAACGTCTTCTTTTCTCAATTTCTTTTTACGAAAGAATGGGTTCAAATCTATACGGCGCCAAACTTAAATGTTCGTGACTTGTCATGTTTACAGTGCGAACCGGAACCGACGTTGTGACGTCATAAATTAAACTTCACTATTTTTTTCAGAGAGCTACAGTTCTGCAGCTAGGTTGGGTCAGGAATTTAAAAACAACAACACTTTTTCACATCTCCCCTTCGCATTTGTGCAATTAACAGCTTGACAGGAAGCCATCAACCTATTTATTCGTAAAATCTACCACATGATCTTAGAATCTCATCAAAACCGGAACAGACGGTGTGTTGTCAAAATTATTGATTTTTGTGGTCTTGAATACAAAAGAGTTCCACATCATGGCAGCCTCTATAGATGGCGGGAATTTCAAGTCTAAAACGTTTTCAAATTAGTACTGAAGGTTATCTAGGCCGTATATCAACAGAATAATATGACAATTCTTATCATATGATTAATCCTATCATTTATCATGTAAAAGTTTTTGCGGTTGCCTTCCCCTTTAATAGCATACTGAATACCAGGTTACAAAATTACTTGGACTCCAACAATATTATAAATAATTTACTTTCAACCAAAATCCAGAACTAGTGACCATATGTTTGTACTTAAAACCCTGATTCAAAAATATACAAATAAGAAATCCAAATTGTATGTTTGCTTCATTGATTTTTCTAAAGCCTTTGATACTGTTTTACACTCTGCCTTCTTACACAGGTTGCACCAGGTAGACATAATGGGGCCTTTTTATAAGGTCATTAAGAATATATACACGGCAAACTCAATGTCTGTAAGATTTCAAAACAAACTTACTAGCTCATTTGAATCTAAAGTTGTTGCTAGACAAGGAGATAACGTAAGCCCAAATCTCTTTAAAATGTTAATCAATGGTATACCATCTTTATTTAATGATATTGATGATCCGGTTAAACTAGGTGACATTTCCCTGTATTGTCTATTGTATGCTGATGATTTAGGATTAATCTCTAAAACTGAAAGAGGACTTCAGCAATATATAAATAAGTTTGAATGCTACTGTGAAAAATATTGCCTGTCTGTCAATCTCAAGAAGACAAAAATTATTATATTTTGCAAAAGTGGTAAAAAATCAGTTGAAATTTTTTTTTTAGAACAAGGGTCATCATATGAATATCTAGGGATTCTTTTTTCCTCATCAGGCTCATTCACAAAATATCAGTTTTATCTCTACAAAAGAGCCTTAAAAGCATATTTCAAATTGGTCAAATGTTTTGGAAATATATACCCTGATACACTTATATGACCATACTGTAAAACCTGCACTGCTTTATGCGTGTGAAATCTGTAGAACAATAAATACAGATACATGTTCTGTAAAACGCCCCAATTATTGTATGGAAAACTTCTTTAAATAACAAAAGCAGTTGCATCCGTAGCATTCATTATATTTAAAATAAGTTGGATATACAATGCCCTACACATGATAAAATATTGTTTCAATTGTTACTAATAAGTTATATGAAAGATTTAAATATCAGTGGTGTAATACACTCTCAGACAATGCGGACAAACAATTTGGTAAACTACCAACCTATGCATTATTTAAAACAAGATTCTGTAGAGAAAATATTTTTCAGTAATTCGTAATCCTCATGTTTTGCAATGTTTCACAAATTTCAGAATCAGTTCTCATTCTTTGACTATTAAAACTGGACGTTACACACAAACACACGTAAATGAGAGAAATGTACTGTCTGCAGGTCTGACTGTGTAGACGATGAATTCCATTTTGTATTTGACTGTATACCAACACCTAAGAAAAACATTCATAGAGTCCATGAATATTTTGTACAAGAATTTTATAAATCTGTGTAATAGAGAAAAATTTATCTGGCTTATAAGCAACGAATGTAACAATATTATTGAAAAATTTGCCAATTACATACAAATGTATATAGCTTTTCATTACTAAGAAAAGTTGATTTATCATGAACTTGTAAATTTTATTTTTTTTTAAAATCTATCTTCTGGATAATCACTCTTATGATTTATGATTATGAACTTTGTATTCTATGTATGCACTCTGGGCCCAAAATTGGAAACAAATTACTTACTTACTTATAAACAATCACTGTACTGCATTATGAAAGTTCAGGAGATATTTGATAGGTTAGGTTTTCTTAAAAGTAGTTCAAACTCCGAGGTTGAGGTCACAAGGTTAGAAACTTTAAAACCGAAAAAACGTTTTGTCACAAGGAATTTATGAGTAAGGTTAAAGTTTTGAAATTTGGGTCAAACTCCAAGGTCAAGTTCACAATGTTAAATATCGTGCATGAAATTTAAGGCTCTACCATAGGTAATTTATCGTCTTTACAAATCGAGGTAACGAATCAATAACCCTTGACTTGTGAAGATGGTAATTTATATGCAGATTGTGAAAGCACTACCTTACATAGTTCGTGAGATAAGATAGGTTCAATTTTCTTAAAAGTAGGTTTAACTCCTGAACTATTCAAGGTCAAGATCAAATTAAAAGGTCAAAAGCTTTGAGACCAATATAAGGTCTTCTCATGAGCTTTAAGGAATGTGGATATGAAATATGACAGCTCTATCAGTCACCATTCAAAAGTTATGAGCAGTTTCAGACATACTCACAGACAGGAGAAAACAATATGCTCCGACTATAGTCGCGGAGGCATAAAAAATTTAAACCACACAACATGGGAACATTTGCATTGGGATATGATTTAGTGTGGCCCTGCTACTCTAGAAAATAATTTCCTGTATAGTCCCATATAAAACTCTGATCTCCTATTCTGACTCCACCCTACCTCATGGGTCCCTGAATTGAATAAATATGAATGCCCTTTACTCAATGATGATTTGTGCCAAATTTGATTGAAATTAGCCCATTGGTTCTTCATATATAGTTGAGCATGGGGATGAGGGTGTTAGGTTGAATTAGCTTTCCAATTTGCACGGCATGGTTTCAATCCATCAGTTTAAACTTACATAAATCAAATTCAATCTTATTACAAATATCTTCGTTAGTCGTTATTTTGGAGGTGTGTTGAATCAACCAATGAAATTAAATACCGATATTTTGGTAAGCCTCGTTCTGACGTTACAAACGTTATCGCGTGTCTTTACCAGACTCTCTGATCGTCGGATATTTACGAAAAAAGCAGAGCATCTGGTTGCACGAGCCTAATTTTGCATTTGAAAATAACTACGGTAACCGAAAAAAATAATAATGAATCCCCCCTCTCCTCCTCAACTGACAAGATTGAAATTATGAAAATTGACTCAATGTATTATTGATGGATGAACAACCTCCCCCTCCCCAATTTTAGGAGTGGAAATCGAAGCCTAGGCAAAAATGTTTTAAGGTGAATGAGACGAATGCATTTTTAATGTTATGAAGTGAATCCATGTGGACTCCCAACGATTCAAATAATCGAAGTTTGGGGGAAATTCTCTGAGGCAATATACATGTATATGATACGCTAACTATCACCCTACATCCCCTCCCCCCTGAATTTTAAAAGATGTGAAAAATATATATATCGAGATATAATGAGTCGTATGTCACTACTTAACCCTCCTCCATGTATTTGGAACTTGAAAGATTTTGAATATCAGTCAAAAGAACAAGTTAGGTTTTATTTGTTTTGATATGTTTATTTATTCTTGTCAATAAGACATCTTCTCCGGCTACTGCCCCCCCCCCACCCCCTCTTAAAAACGACATTATATGCATGTTTCCCACTCTTCCGTACATCCATATTACATCCCTCTGCCACACATCAATAACGCTGCTTCTTAAATTCGGTATCAGAACCAGTAAGTAAAATAAATCAATGAAATCATCAGATTGTTAGCTAAACCGGAAGAAAGCATGCCTATGTGAATAACCTCAGCAATCATCAATGTTTTGTAGTGATGAGCAGGTGGAGCACTGTGTAGGAACGGACTAAAGTACGTTACCCTAGTCTAAGATGGCGACGGGCAAATACGCTTCCACTTTTCTCTATAAGATATTGATGTTTTCTGTCTTGAGTTCTAAATTTATTTTGTACCAATTAAGAGCAATTCTATGTAATGATCAAAGAATTACTAAGGTACTGAAAAATGGAATGTCACAGAATATGCTCATACTTACCTTAAATGTTTCTTATTAAATACTTTCCTGAAACATATATATCAAAATTGAAAAAAATTAACCCTGTTGCTATGTTTTATAACCTTCACTTTTGAGTATGAGTATGATTTACAGCACGGTGTTTGAGTTTGCGTATGAAACAAGCTCAAATGTTTTACAACCTCCAGGCCAGCTATCAGTATCCATTGCTTGAAGCACTCTACAGTATAAATGGACATGTATGTGGAAGTTGATTGATCAAATTATCAAAAAGGTTGATTTGCTTGTGTTGAAATATGACTGATTAAGAATATTCTAATATATGTTATCATATACTTACGAGTTCCAACAGGTATAATGACACCAACATTCTCTCTGATTGAGACGGCATTTGTAAAAGTTAGTAGTCTGTCTTTTCTTCTTGTTGATTTTGATTCTGGGTGTGTTCTGATGCATGCTGGAATTTCAAACAAATTCTTCTGCTAGATTTCTCTCAAGAATATGGGAGAAATGTGACGAACAAATATGAAATGAACATTCAGTGTTATTGTCCGGTAATACACAGCACTCTGTTAGAACAATTTATACGTCTTTTTCAGCATGATTTTTCAAAATAACTTCATCGTTCGAACATTCTATAGAGTCAACAAAGTAATTGAAATAGCAAGCCATACTTCTCTTACATTTTCAGTTCTTTAAATCTCATAAAACACCTGTATCCCACTTAAATTCAATTCATATCGCCCTCTGCCAAACTAGTGTAGTAGATATTACCGTGATTGAGATGCAAGTATGCAACTTCAGTATCAATCAGACGCTTTTGTGCTTACATCATTAAACGTTTATGTGATCCAGACAGACGCTGACAATTGCTATATAAAGAGCGATTGCGGCGGCTGCTCAGAGTTGTCTGTCGGTAGCCGAAGAAGAAGGAAGGCGAAAAGGTAAGGAATTTCGTGTGCTCCATTTGCGGCTCTCAATATACTGCAGATATACCATTTGGAGTACATTGGGTTCCAAACCTAACATAATTCTGAGACAAAGAATAAATTAGTGTTTGAAACACAAGTAAGAGGTCTGGGAGCATTAGAGGCTCGGAAACATAGTTTCAGACCTAATAGTTAATCAGAGCACAGAAGCAGAATCTTAGAACCCGTATATTTTTCGGAATCATTGTTAATCATTGCTTTGTATATACTGACTAATTTATTTCTAACTGATTCTAGAGAAAGTTAAGTTATTTAACAATCAATAATAGGCGTAGGGAACGTCAAGTAAAGCAAAAAATCAACAAATATCAACACCCGTAATTGTAAGAGATTCTGGCATTGGTGTTTCGGAACAAAATGGCCCAGAGCGTAAAAGCGAATTTGGTGGTGCAAAACCAAAAGTGAAATTTAATACTGGTGTTGAGAGTCCTTTAGTTTCGGGCGACAGGAAATTTGAATCTAAACTAGAACTCGGTACTTATCCTGAAACACCACTGAATACCGTGAGTAATATCACAACGCGGAGAAATAAGAATGTCCGAGCTCAGGCTAATAGTTTAGAAGACGCAGCAGGAAGCAGGACTAATAGATCCAATAATTTAAAACCTGCAACGTATGACGGGACAACTTCATGGTTAGACTACAGGTCCCATTTCAATGCCTGTGGTTCGTTAAACAAGTGGTCAGAAATAGAAAAGGGAATGTATCTGGCAGTATCCCTACGTGGACAGGCCCAAGGTGTGCTTGGAAATTTGCCTGACAATTTACAGATGAACTTCCAAGAATTGTCTAGATCTTTAGAGGAACGTTTTTCTCCTGTGAACCAGACGGAATTATATCGAGCTCAGCTGAAAGAGAGGCGTCAACAAGCTACGGAAACTTTACCCCAGCTTGGTCAGGATATAAGACGTTTGACACGACTAGCATATCCAACAGCCTCAGCGGACGTGTGTGAAACATTGGCCAAAGGGTTTTTTATAGACTCTTTGTTAAGCTTGGATATGCGCCTAAGAATAAAACAATCAAGACCTGAAAATCTTAATAATGCTATACGGCATGCTGTTAAGCTAAATGCGTTCATTGGTGTAGAACGCACAAAACACAGCGACGCTTATGCTCGGGAAATACGCAACGAACAAAAGTCAGATGGAAGTAGATCGGACACTCTTGAAGAAGTGGTCAGATCTATGAAAGACATGCTTGAGAATCTTCAAAAAGATGTTGAAAAGCTAAAGCATAGACCACGAAAGTTCCAAAACAGAGAAAAAGCGGAATATTCGCCGGAAAAGTATGACAATAGTTCAGACAATCCTAATATTAGAAAATGTTTCAACTGTGGCAAGCCTGGACACTTGAGTAGAAACTGCAGGTTTCGAAATCCAGGGAATATAGTTGGGAAATCTGGAAAGGAAGGCTCTTAACCAAGTAAATTTAGAAGACCTGAGTATAAGAGTAAAAAGAAAGAAGGTACTACAAAATAACTAGCTTCGGAGAGCCTTGGACAAGTTAAGAGAGGCTGTGTTGGTGTCCAGAGAAAAGCAAATGAACCAGGCATGTACGTTTCAGGTACTGCTAATGGGGTGCAGATTTTTACACTCATTGATACAGGAGTGACTGTTACTCTTCTTTCAAAGAAAATATTTGACACCATAAACCGGGACATGAAAATATCTTTGACAAAGACAGATTTAAACATATTGTCAGCTACGGGTACTCCCTTGAATATTTTTGGAAAAACCCTCATCAAGTTTAAATTTGGGAGAAAGATCATTTACCAGACAGCATTAGTGGCGGACATTAACGTAGTTGCAATTTTAGGACTTGACTGCTTGCAGAAAAATAAAGGCGTAATTAATCTACAAGACAAGACCCTTGCGCTTGGGGACGAAACCCATTCCCTGTTTTGAAGGTAGGATAGGATGTTTCAGAATTGTTACTGCAGAAACATTGTCGCTTCCTTCAATGACAGAAATCATCACAACAGGGAAGGTAATTGTTTCAGACAACGATGAAATTGATATGGAATTCGGTGTGGTGGAACCCTGTGGCTTTTACTTAAATTCGGACAGGGGAATTGTTGGAAGAACTCTGGTGAAAAGGGGAAGCGATGTTCCCATACGGATGCTTAACCCCACTGATAGAAATATTACCATACATTCAGACATTACGGTTGGACAACTGTCAGCAGTCGAAGAGATACTCCAAGGTGAGCTTAACGAATCCGAATCTTTTAAGAATTTGCCTGATCACATAGAGCCATTGTTTGAAATAACAAAAACGAAACTAAGTAAGAAACAGGCAGAAGAAGTGAAACAACTTTTGTGTAGATATGCACACATCTTCACAAGGTCGGATAAGGATGTAGGACGAACTGCTATGACCAAACATAGGATAAATACAGGCAGTAACAAGCCAATAAAAGAAGTCCCAAGAAGGATTCCAGAACACATGAATGCAGAAGTTGAGAAACATATCAAAGAAATGTTGGAGAATAAAATCATTGAACCTTCTAACAGTCCTTGGGCATGAAGAGTAGTCCTCGTGAAGAAAAAAGATGGTTCCTCCCGGTTTTGCGTTGATTATAGACGTCTGAATGCCATCACGGAGAAAGATGCATATTCTATTCCACGAATAGATGAAACACTGGACCAACTGGCAGGATGCAAATGGTTTTCTACGCTTGATCTTCATTCAGGATACTGGCAAATTGAGATGGATGCTAAAGACAAAGCTAAAACGGCCTTTGTCACTCGAAAAGGCTTATATCATTTTAATGTTATGCCGTTTGGGCTATGTAACGCCCCAGCTACATTCGAAAGGTTGATGGAAACAGTTCTTGCGGGTTTATAATGGGACATTTGCCTCATTTACCTCGATGACATAATTGTTTATGCCAAAACCTTTGAGGACATGTACAAAAATTTAACAAAGGTGTTTAAGAAGCTCGCAGCAGCTGGATTGAAATTAAAGGCTAAGAAATGCACACTATTTGCGGAAAGTGTTGACTACTTGGGGCATGTGGTTTCCGAGAAAGGCATCTCTACAGACCCAAAGAAAACGGAAGCAATCCGTAATTGGCCTCAGCCACGAAATGTCACTGAGCTGCGATCATTTTTGGGATTCTGTAGCTATTACGGGAAGTTTGTTCCGAACTTTGCCTCTTTAGCTAAACCACTTCACGCATTGACCCAACAGAGTAAAAAATATATTTGGTCTGAAGAATGTCAAGAGTCTTTTGACATCTTGCGTGCTAAGTTGGTGAAAGCACCTTTGCTAACCCATCCAGATTTTTCAAAACCTTTTAGTCTTGACACAGACGCAAGCGACTCGGCGATTGGGGGTGTTTTGTCACAAATGCATGGCGGAGATGAGAAAGTAATTTGCTATGCAAGTCGTTGCCTTACTAAAGCTGAAAGGAAATACTGTGTCACGCGGAAGGAGTTGCTAGCAATTGTCAACTTCGTCAAACACCTCAGGCATTATTTGTATGGAAAGGCATTCGTTGTACGCACTGACCTTAAAATGGTTATTAAACAAAAAGGATGCGGAAGGACAGATGGTAAGGTGGATTGAAACATTGTCTATCTATGAAATACAGATTCAACATAGAGCTGGTAAGCTGCACCGAAATGCTGATTCTTTAAGCAGGATACCATGCAAACAATATAACAACGAATCCTGCGCTAACAAATTTGACCAACCTAAGGTCAAAATTAGATCATTGCACGAAGTTAAAGAGGTTAAGAATATGATTAACGTTCAGGAGATACAAAAACAAGACAATGACATAAGACTTGTGAAGTCATGGCTAGAAACCAATATCAGGCCAACGTTTGAGGAAATCAGAGGAAAGGGGTATTTTCTGAGATCTCTTTGGTGTCAATGGCACAGATTAACATTGGTAAATGGGATCGTATGCAGGAAATGGATTGTGCTGGAGACTGATGAAACAAGGCTTCAGCAAGTTATACCTCTCTTTGAAAGAAGAAATGTTTTAAAACAATGTCATGACGAAAAGACGGCTGGACATCTCGGGGTTGACAAAACATTGGCCAGAGTACAACAGAGATATTACTGGCCTAGTCTCCAACAGGATGTAAGGCTTTATGTCTCAAGATGCGACATTTGTACAAGACGTAAAAATCCGAACCCTAAAAAGATTGCACCAATCATGCAAATAGTGCAGTCAGGAATGCCCATGGATATAATAGCAGCAGACATTCTAGGCGAGTTGCCTATGACTGAAAATGGCAATAAATACATTCTTGTAGTCTCTGACTACTTTACGAAATGGACAGAAGCATATCCCATGCAAATATTGAATCTAAAACGGTGGCAAAAATTATTGTAGAAGAGGTCGTAACTAGGTTTGGAACACCAAGAATAATACATCCCGATCAAGGGCGACAACTTGAGAGCCAACTTTTTGGTGAGATGTGCAGGCTCTTGCACATTGAAAAAACACGCACTACTCCTTACCATCCCCAGTCAGATGGGATGGTAGAGCGATTCAATAGAACACTAACATCAATGCTAAATGCCTACATAGAAGACAACCAAAGCGACTGGGATTTACAACTCCCATACGTCATGATGGCGTACAGATCAGCAGTCCATAAATCTAATGGGCTAACACCAAATATGCTAATGTTAGGTCGTGAAATGACGTTACCGTTGGACCTTGTCTATGAAATGCCAGAACTCTTCAAACAAGAAGGTCCAAATCATTGGGTTTGGGTCTTACGCGAGAAACTAGAAAAAGCACATAATTTTGTGCGTCAGAATATTGAAACCGTAATGAACAATCAAAAGACTTACCATGATATGCGAATGTCATGGGAGAAGTTCAATCCGGGTGACAAGGTTTTTGTCTATTTTCCCAGAAAAAGATTGGTTGTTCTCCTAAACTTACGTCATTTTGGCGCGGACCATTTGAGGTTCTTGAACAATGGTCCGACGTCCTCTATGCTGTAGCATGTGGTAGAAAGGGTGAAAAGCAAGTTATTCATTGCGATAGAATGCGTAAGAAAAAGGATCAGACTCTGAGTTTTGAGAGTTCAGAACCAGAGGACGAAACATCGATGAACGATGAAGAGTTGGAAAACATTGAAGTAGAGTTGTCAAATGTACCGTATATACTCGCCTATAAGTCGGTTGTATTTTTTAAGGTTATTTTGTAGGAATTTGCCATTGACCCGCTTATAAGTCGGTACAAATTTTTGTCAGAGTCGGTCGACAATTTCAAGTCAATGCTGTAGTGTTTTTACCTATGTTTCAAAAAATATTTTGAGAAATTAATAATCATGAGGTGATCAATATCCAAGCCATACCTGTTTGGGGTTTAAACGCAACCCTTGATCTATTATGGGCAATGATCCCTTGTTTACCTAAGCTCCTAATTACCAGTACCTGACACCGTGTTTACTTAGTGGCACGCGCCTCGCGAAAACTGTTATAGTGGGATTCCGGTATAATTAATTGTATCAACAATTTTAAGAGTCAAGAATGATGATCTAAATTATCTGTTAACAATATTAAATTTTTTATGAAATATATTTCAGCCGGTATGCATACCGGTATGAATATTTCAATATTAAATCGGGTTCGTAATTCAATTTTACCGATAAACGATAGATTAGTTGAATATTGAAAGTATTAATTATAGCGGTATGTAAATAATTTTTAACTAGATAAAAATATGCAAATACTTGTATTTATACATAATTTTAAAAATACATAAACAATACAATATGTCTAGATAATCATTCATTTTGTGTGGTAGTTCATGATAATCGTCGGAGTTGTTTAAAATTTTAAACACTACATTACGCCGCCCAGAAAAATACCAATCTTCTTAGAACGCGCCTATAAGTCGGACACAGAGTTTTGGACCAAAAATTGACTCCCAAAAATCCGACTTATATACGGTAAATTCTGTAGAAGGATTAGTAAATGATAACGAACAAAAACGCGTTCGTAGGAAACCCAAATGGTTAGATGATTTTGAAACTTAAATCGCGGTTAGATTAGAACAATTGTTAATGTTGCTGCTGTGCTTGGAGTATAATTCAAATGATTTTCTTTTCGTTTCAGTCAATATGGCGAACACAAAAATCACGAAATCAAAGGAAAACAAATGCCCCTTATGTGAAAGCGAAGTAAATGGTAATCGTTGGAGCGAGCATTTGCTTATTTGTAATGGTGGAAGATTTCCATGCAATGTCTGTGGAAAACTATTCAAAAAGAGTGTCTACTTGATTCGCCATAAAAGAAAGTTTCATGATCAAAGAAAAGAGGAGGAAAGTAAAGAAAATGACGAGAAAGAAGAGGAACAAGAGTCCTGGTTGGAGCAAGATCCCGGTGACGTCATTCGTGAAACATTAAGTCTCAGTGACAGCGAGAGTAGTTCTTCAAGTGATTGTAATGAAGAAGACGATGATGTTGTTACTGGAAAACAGACAACTAAGAAAACAGAAGATACTGGTGAGATAGAGCAAAGTCCCCAAGTGGTGAAGAAAAGTGCAGAAATTAATATTGTTCAAACGTCATCTCCAGAGAAAAGAAGAGTAATCAGAAAAATTACTGCCCCAGCACCTGTTCATGCCCCAAAGAGAAAGACACCTATTTCCTTACCTGAGAAACTAACCCCGTTTGTATTTGGGTCAAAATGTACAAGAGGTGTCCAGACTAGTTGTTCAGTTGGCGGTGAACACAGAGTCTTGAAAAAAGAAAAGTTCACAAGGTGATTTCGAATTATGTCCAGGACAATAAGAAGATTGAAGAAATCACGGAAGAGGAAGAATTCATATATGAAGAATGAAAGATTGTTGATAAAAGTGTCAGATAACACATATTCTTCTAACATACTGCTACTTCATATAATATTTAGAGTTCATTGCTTGAAGCAATTATTTTGAACCCATAATGTCATGATATGTATTTTTCTCTTGAAAACAAAAAAAGAAAGAAAAAAAGAAGTTTTATTTTATTGATATGCGGGACGCATATGTTTCGGAGGCGTGGGTAATGTAGTAGAAATTACCGTGATTGAGATGCAAGTATGCAACTTCAGTATCAACTAGATACTGTCATGAGACAGTAATACCCGCACGTAAGTGTTTGCCTTTAAATATACTCTCCGTCCAAATGGCGAATCCAGGGATTGGCATCCCCCCTCCCTTTCTGTGGGACATCTTTGTAGTTTTTAAATATATATATATATGATACTGCTAATATTTGTAGGCAATTATTTTTAATGTACAAGTTAAATAAAAGATTAACTAGCACTGGATGATGCACGTATATTTATTTTTATCAATTCATTTTTTTTTTTTTTTTTTGATTTCTGGAACCTATAATGTTTAACTAGCAAAGAAGCCACAGTGTGATTTGGCTACGTCATTGCATCCTCAGTTCCAAAAGGGGATGGAGAAGTTGACTCAGTAATTTGACAACTACGCCTAACGCTATTAAAACAAAGTACTGTACGTATTTAAAGCCAAACCTCGATATACCAAATCTTCAAAACACGACTGAATTCATTGTTTAAACTTACATTTTCACTACATACCGTTTCAACTGCCTATCATAGAAGAGAGAGAGAGAGAGAGAGAGAGAGAGAGAGAGAGAGAGAGAGAGAGAGAGAGAGGTGTCAATAAATCGAACTTCTTTACCATTTCAAAAGAAAGAAATTGCCGTTGTCAATAAAAGCGACGAGGCTTATATTACTTCGCATTGGGATGGTTATAAAGGGCAAGTGACTGTAATCGCAAATGAAAGTTCCTAGCAGAAACAACACATAAGACATGGGCGAATCCAGAAGGGGGAGGGTCTAGGGCGTCCTGACCCCCCCCCCTCCCCTTTGGAGAACCAAACAATTTAAGAATTATTCAATTTTAACGAGACTTTGAGTCCAAATGATATGACAGGTAGATACTTACATGTATAATGTACTGTAACGTGCGAGACCCGAGCGATCTCCTTGGGATCGTACTTGGTTTGCCCAAGTCTTATAAGGATAATAACGAATGCAAAATATACAGATAATGGACACTTGTCTAGTGTAAAACAAATTCTAATATACAGATATGCTTGTGTCACTTGCCTAGTGCTATAATTAACAAAGAGAACTCACTTATGCCTATTTTAATCAAGGTGCTGCCTCTTGGCTACCCACACCACTTGGCAGCTTGCCACTTGGCTTACTCACACCACTTGGCAGCTTGCCACTTGGTAGCTTGCCACTTGGTCACCCGCACTTGCCACTTGGTAGCTTGCCACTTGGTCACCCGCACTTGCCACTTGGCTTATGCAAACAATGTATGGCCACACGACCCGTAGTCAACTTGGCTCTCTGTGATCACTTGGTCACTCGCACTTGTCAAACAGTAGTATACCTACGATAACTACTTACACTAGTTCTGACTCTCACGACTATGGTCTCTAGTTTGTAATTAAGCCCGACAACAATTCGTCGTCATGCAAGTTGAACACATCAATTCACACTAGCACCCCGGCCTTTTTCCAATATAAATGATCTTTACGTCAATAAGCATAATTTTCTATAGGCAAGAATCCGATTTTTGAGCTTACTTTGCTCATCTGAACCAAACATTCATTTTCATCTTATTTATATACATACAACATTCATTCTTGTAATTTCTTTTAATCAATTAACACGTTAATCAAATTATATACAATGATTTCTTGATTTACAAAATACTGCAAAGGGGAATAACTCTCAACCGCTTCAGTACTACTAATTGCTTCATTCAAATTCATCAACACCAGTATAATTATCATTTAATTCTAGGATAAATAAGACGACACACTGATAAAATATTTACGATATTTTCGTCAGATGCAAGTATCGCTTTTAAAAAGAATTCTTAAAAAGTATATGTAACATAAAGAAATTTGTTTAAGAAATAGAAAATTTGAAAGTGAAAAGGAAGTGCCAGGAAATGTTCAGAATGCACGAGTTGCACCATATATCCTACAGCTTCTGGGGGCCTAGGCCGCCCCCAGCCTACAGGGAGTAACTCTCTCTCTCTCTCTCTCTCTCTCTCTCTCTCTCTCTCTCTCTCTCTCTCTCTCTCATTTCTTTGCGATATTAGACATAAATAGCGGATGGACGTTGTGAAAAGTATCTAAAAGATCAAGTGCTGACCCCCCCCCCCCACTTCGAAAATCCATGCATCCGTTTCTGTAAGATCTACTTCACAAGCTCATATTACAGAGATAGAATGATACCCTAATTGGTATCCAGGTTTTCTGCAATTCGTTGTAGTTACTTCAGTGTGTATTTTTTACGACAAGTTTAATTTTTAGAGAATTACATGCTCAAACAAATGTGATAAAAGTTGATGACCAGCTTATCATCATATGCTGTCCCCCCCCCCTCTCTCTAAATATATCTATGATCATTTGACCCAATCTCTACCCAGAGTTGTCGTTCCTTGCTCTCACTTACACCTCTGTTAACGTCTCAAAATAAGCAATGTTATTCCACATGTAAATCCACTTTTTTACGGCTAATAAAACTAAGAACTATTTTATAAAATATCGGGAAAATGTAGGACAAGCAACTATTTGTAGAGTTTTTTTTCCATTACTATATATTCTTCATGTACCTATGTATAGACATGGTGCAATAAGGACTACCCGATATCCACGTTTCAACCCAAATCAATGCTTTTTGTGTCACAAAAAGACTTGAAATCTGCTCAATATTTATTTATTTACGTATATTTTTGTAACTGAAGTCAAAACCATACTTTATTTGAGCATACGTGCCATTTTACAAAAATCTTGTAAAACCCTTGAGACGTTAACAGGGGTGTAAGTGTGTACTGCCCCAACGTCAGTAAGTTAACCAGATCAAAGTGTTTCAGTTGAATTTATTATGATAACACAATGATGTTGATGGTAAAAAGCTGTAAAAGATACAAAAAGTTCAATTACAATTGATGTCCAAACATGCGTTCCATAAATAGACACACAACATAATTAAAGAATGAATTATGGCACAAACTGTTTTCCATAGTTTTAAATTTTGAACAAGGCCACATTCTAATTTACTAGCAATTCCAAAATTTATACTATTGTCTTTGATTACAGTGCAGAACACAATACCAAACTCATAGAAAATAATGATTGCATCACATAACTACTCATTTTACAAAATGATAGCAAACGTTCAATATGTGAAACACGTGGTACATCGTACATTCAGTACGGTCACTTAATAGTCCACCTAGATAAGCTACTACATACAAAATGTACAATACAAACTTTCCAGTTAATACTATGACTAGATAAAACAGAATATTCAACTACTTACACTGTGATGGGCCACAATTTGCGATATTGAACACGAGGTCAGAAAAACGTGTAACCAAAAAATATGGCGGTTCATAACTAAACAATATCCAAAGAGAGATAACTCAATATAAGAGAAGTCAAAAGATAACTCTTGCCGGGACGGCACACTCCTCGCCTGATGTTATTTGACATCACTTCTAAATTGCTATTTCAACTACACAGTCACAGTCATAAAATGTGAAGATACATGTAAGAGTAGAGTTGGCCTAATCGTCAGACAACAAAAGCACAACTTCGGTCACAGGACGCGTGAACACCGATGATCCACCTTCACGATACACTACTCGGACCTCTACCTTCCTAACCTTGCCATCACTACTAGGGAAGACTTTGGTGATGATACCCATTGGCCAATAGTTGCGTGCAACTGAATTGTCTCTCATCAGAACCACATCTCCCTCTGAAAGGTTACGCCGATCGTATTTCCATTTTCGATAACTCTGTAGAGTGTCTAGGTATTGTGATTTCCATCTTCTCCAGAACACTTCAGCGAGGTGTTGGACACGTTTCCATTGTGCACGGTACATGTTCTTCTCATCTACTGTTGGCAAACTGATACTCGTCATGGCTGGTTTTTGAGTAAGCATCATGGATGGACTCAAAGGTAGAGGGTTTTCAGGGTCGGTCGATAACGATACGAGAAGTCGTGAGTTCACTATTGCAGATGCCTCTGCAAGAAATGTTGTAAGAACCTCATGTGTCAAGGAACCAGGGAGTATCTCTGATAGCATTGCATCAAGAATCCTTCTCGTTACCCCAATCAAGCGCTCCCACACACCTCCCATATGGGAGGAATGTGGTGGGTTGAATAGCCAAGTTGTTCCATTGTTATACAAGAAGTTCTTCACAGGTCCATCTTCCACGTTTATGGTGTCGATTTGGAGATCTTCTGTTGCACCCACAAAATTTGTTCCCCTATCCGAACGAACTTGTACAACCTTGCCACGGATGGCAACGAAACGCTTGAATGCATTAATAAATGCAGATGAACTTATGTCTTCTACCACCTCGATATGGATACCTCTAGTTGCCAGACAGGTAAAGAGTATGGCCCAACGTTTTGCACGTGCAGCTCCACCTCTTGTTCTCCGAGTGACCACTTCCCAAGGACCGAAAGTGTCAAGGCCTACATAAGTGAACGGAGGGCTTGGCTCTACACGTTCGGGTGGCAGATCAGCCATCTTCTGGTGCTCCATCTGTCCACGTAGTTTCCTACACTTAACGCACTTATGGATGACAGACGAGATCAAACGTTTGCCTCCAATGATCCAAAACCCGGCGTTTCGTATAGTTCCAGAGGTTATGTGTCTACCCTGATGTTTGGCAAGAGAATGGAAATGTCTGACAAGAAGCAGAGCGATGTGATGTCGGCCTGGAATGATGACTGGGTTTCTGACATCGCGAGGAATCTTGCTCCTGTTCAACCTTCCTCCAACTCTCAGTACGCCTTCGTTGTCAAGGAAAACATCAAGAGACAGTAAGGTACTTGACTTCAGTAAAGGTTCGCCATGAACTAGAGATTCATATTCTTCAAAGTAAAACTCTCGTTGAACTGCCTTGATGATCATCAACTCTGCTTGCTGAAAGGCATCAACAGTTTTGGATTTGGAACACACATGCCACCCCGCACAATCACTGTTGCAATGGAATGATTCTGCAATGTGTTTCAGCAAAGAGAAAGTCTCTGTGAGATTCTTCCAAGTTGAGAATCTAGAGAATCTGTCAGATCCCAATGACGGAGCGGTCACACATGTTTTATTGGAGATGACAACTGATCTCACTTCCTTGTCGTTGTCCGGGTCAATGATTTCAAATGTTTCATTGATGGGTTGGGTTTGTTCTATAAGATAAGCTGGTCCTTTTATCCAAGCGCTATCTTTCAAGTCTTGTGCTGGTAAAGCACGAGTAGCCTGATCTGCAGGATTCCTTTCCGTTGGAACAAATGACCACTGGACCGGTTTAGTCATTTTCTGAATGAATGACACACGATTGGTTACGTAAGTGTAAAATCGTCTTGATGTGTTATAAATGTATCCAAGGACCACACGACTGTCAGAATACATACTGAATTCATCAATCGGAATCGAAAGGTGATCTGAGATGGAACAAGCTAGTTCCACAGCCAATACCGCTGCACACAATTCCAGTCGCGGAATTGTGTGTCCATGAGGTGGAGCGAGTTTTGCTCTTCCCATGACGAAACCGACGTTGCATTCATCTTTCTGAGAAGTTGTCTTCAGGTAGCCAACTGCGGCAATTGCAAGTTCAGACGCATCACAGAAGATATGAACCGATTTCTCTTTACAGTTTGACAGGGAACCAGGTAGGTATGTACGTGGTATTTTGATATCCTCTAGATGAACTAATGACTCCTTCCAGCGTTTCCAGTCACCCATCTGTTCTGCTGGTAACGTTTCATCCCAGTCGATCGCACCACATACCAGGTGTCTCAGGAGACTCTTTCCTTCAAGTACAACAGGAGCAAGAAACCCAATGGGGTCGAATATGCTGTTTATCGTAGATAATACTCCTCTTTTCGTGTAAGGTTTGTCTCCCGTAGCGACTTGAAAGAAAAATACATCAGATTCCAAGTTCCAGTTGAGTCCTAGACTACGTTGGTTCGGAAGAGAGTCCTTTCCAAATTCAAGTTCCTTCATACCTTTAGCTAAATCATCTGCTGGAAAGGCGTTCAGCACGTCTTTGTGGTTAGAGGCTATCTTATGTAATCGCAAGTTGCCTTGTGACTGGAGAGCTTGTTGTGTTCGCTTCATCAGGTCAATAGCTTGTGGGACAGTAGGAAGAGATAACAGACCATCATCGACGTAGAAATTGTTCTCTACAAAGTCAGTTACATCCTTCCCAAATTCTGGCTCAGCAACTGCTGCTGTCTTGCGAAGACCATAAGTGGCAATTGACGGTGACGGGCTATTTCCGAACACATGAACCGTCATTCTGAATTCTATCATTGTTCTGTTTGGATCATTCTCTTCATACCAAAAGAACCTTAGGAAGTTTCGATGATCCTCGCGTACCTTAAAGCAGTAAAACATCTGCTGGATGTCGCCCATGATTGCAACTGATTCCTTGCAGACTATTGGTAAGATCTGGCCCAGTTAGAAGAACATCATTTAAAGATAATCCTCCATATTTAGCTGAAGAGTCAAACACGGCTCGTAGTTGATCAGGCTTTTTGGGGTGATATATGCCAAATATGGGAAGAAACCAACATTCTTCTTGTTCTGATATTGGTGGTGCAACCTCTGCATGGCCATTTTTCAAGATTCCGTCCATGAATGCAAGAAAATGTTCTTTCTTAATTGGATTTTTCTGAAGATTGACATCTAATGCATTGGCTCTTCTAAGAGCGAGTGATCTGTTGTTCGGAAGTTTCAATCGTTGTTGGCGAAAGGGTAGAGGGGCAACCCAGTTTCCAGTGTTGTCCTTCTGAAGGCTTTCGTGCATGATTTGAAGGAATTCACGATCATCTACAGACATGCCTGGTTTTTCATCGTCCTTTGTCCTCTGAAAAACATTCTTGCCAAAGTCTTCATTGTTAAGATGTGTTGCTGCGTTTCTGTTGCTGAAACCATAATGTCGGTTAGAATCTTCACAAATCCTGAACTCATTTGTACAGGGAGGAAATAATGATACACGACCGGATCCTAGTAAGTGGGTTTTGTATGTGTTGACCACTGCTGGTGCATGAGTCTTGCCTAAACAAGTTTCACCTATTATGGCCCACCCAAGATGAAGTTTCTGTGCGTAAGGTTGGTTACCATAACCAATGCGTTGATCAAGGACATGGTGAGCCTGGATAATGTCTCTTCCCAGGAGCAAAATAATGTCCGCATCATGATCGAGTGGAGGAATGAATCTTGCTACATCACGAAGATGGCTGTAATGCAACGCAATGTCCTGTGTGGGAATCTCATCGCGTACATTTGGAACCTGACTGCATTCGATCAAAGTCGGTAGATTCATCTTACAGCTACTGTCGTATGACTCAACAACAAAACCTTCTGCTTTCCTTCCCGATGTCTGAATAGTTCCACCACATGATGAGAGCATGTATGAAGTAGAGTCACTCTGTATGTTAAACAGCTCAAAGAACTCGGGACTGACAAGAGAACGGTTCGATTGATCATCAATGACTGTATACATCAGTTTTGCATGCTGGGGTTGTTCTTTTGGGAATACTCGAACAAGTAAGGTTTTAGCACAAGACTTGCCACCAAAGTTCCTTCCACAAATTTCAGTGCAAGCAACTTTCACATCTGAAGTTTCCTTAGAGTCATGCTTCTCCCCGCCATCATGCCTTCGTTCTAATCGGTTCTTTGCGGCATGACAATGGAGTGCTGTGGGATGAGATGCACTGTCACATTCGTCACACTTCACAGGGACTGAACAGTCTCTTTGTTTATGTGATCGTGATTCACAACATCTAAAACAAATGTTTTTGTCCTTTAAGAACTTCCTTCTTTCTTCCAGGGATTTCATCGCGAAGCCCTTGCATTTATTAAGGGAGTGAAATGTATTGTGCAAGGGACATTTTCTTTCCTCTTTGTCTTCCTCCGCCCGAGATATATCCGTTTTCTTGGAAGAAACATGTAAATTCCTTTCACGTACACGTTTGCCATGCTGTTGACTGTCTATTTTAGATTCCATAAAGTAAGTGAATGATGGGTTGTTCTTTGTGCGACTCTGCTCCCGAATAAAGTCTGCGAAGACTGTAAAAGGTGGGAATGATACACAATGATCCTTCATGTATTTCACCGCTACATTTGTCCACTTTTCCTGGAGGCTGAATGGAAGCTTTCTCACTATAGGAATCACACCCGTAGAGCTATCGAAATAAGCCAACAAACAAGAGTATCTGCTATCTTCCTTGGCTGCATTTATCTCGTCGATGATGTCAGACAGATCATATAAACGATGGATGTCCTTAGAAGTGATAGTAGGAAATGTATCTAGCTTTGACTTCAGTGTTGCTTCCATCATCTCAGGGCATCCATATCTTTCTTCTAGTCGGGTCCAGCATCTTGTAAGTGCGCGAGCTGGGTTGTTCGAGTTGGCAGCCTTGATGCTCAACATGTGCTGCTGAGATAAGGGACCCGTCCATTTAACAAGAAGATCAACTTCCTCTGCTGGAGTGACTTTGAGATCAAACATGATAGATTTGAAGCTATTCTTCCATGTAGGATAGAATTCTGGCTTGTCATTAAAGTGGATCAGACGTGAAAAGAGCAATTCCTTTTTTAACAGAAATTGTGTGAAATCTGTTGCAAGACACTGAGAAGCAGTCTGACCCGAAGGTGTTTGCACAAAATCTGGCGGTGGAGTTCGTGAGTATACAGGCACATTTGATTCTTGAGCAAGTTGAGCATTGCTGATGGGCATTGGAGGATGAAGAGGTGTATTTCGAAACGAATGTGGTTCATTTGAAGCTACTGTGGTGTGCATATTCATCGGAAATGGTTGAATGTTTTCATAACAGCCTAATGGGCGGCTTGTGCTCTCAACATATTCTCTAGTACGCTTCATAGGGTTTTCTTGCCCGAGATTATATAAATCATCCTGTGTCGAACTATGTTGTCGATTGTCTAAATCACTTTGTGTCGAACTACGTTGTTCTCCTTCTTCGAGGAAACTTGCTTCTGCATCTAAAACTGCAGCTTCTCGTTTAACGCTTAGCAAATCCATTTCTGCACTTATCTCTGCTGTTTGCTTTAGTGTTATTGCACGTTGAAACTCGAGTTCTGCTTGTTTTTTCTTCAGCTGTGCTTCGTCTTCTGCAAATTGTATAGAGACCTTTAGAGCTTCAGCCTTGGCTCGCTTTACTGTGGCAGAAGAAATTTGGCTAATCCGCGAATTTCTAGAAGTTCTCGAGCGCCTAGAAGACACAGTAGACAAGGTGTCTTGCTTATTCTGAATTAGCATGCATAATCTTTTCATGGCAGAGTCAACTTGCACTCTGTAATTTCGTAAAGTCACATTGAAGTGATTTCTCTTTTCTTCACAAACATCGGAGTTGTGACGGTTTAGGAATTCCATATAAGAATGGCACTCGTTCTCCAACTGTTCCACATGTTTTGAAATGTCCTGCTTCAGGAATAGAAATGCATTTAAATCATTAGGTGTCTTATCTACACCTTTGAGGTTAATATCAACAACAGTCCATACTTTCTCTATCCGCTGTGTATATTTCTCAACAGCTTGTTCAAACTGTTCGAGACCTTTTTCAGTAAGAACGACTTTGCGTATTGATGTCTCTTCTTCGTCCACAGTGTCGTGAAGCATGTCGGTAGGTTTCTCTTTACTCATTTCGATGTTCAGATCACATTAGACGATGACCGAGGATGTCCGTGTCTGTAGTGACGACTTTCACAAAAGGCTTGATGTAGTCTTTTTACTGTACTGCCCCAACGTCAGTAAGTTAACCAGATCAAAGTGTTTCAGTTGAATTTATTATGATAACACAATGATGTTGATGGTAAAAAGCTGTAAAAGATACAAAAAGTTCAATTACAATTGATGTCCAAACATGCGTTCCATAAATAGACACACAACATAATTAAAGAATGAATTATGGCACAAACTGTTTTCCATAGTTTTAAATTTTGAACAAGGCCACATTCTAATTTACTAGCAATTCCAAAATTTATACTATTGTCTTTGATTACAGTGCAGAACACAATACCAAACTCATAGAAAATAATGATTGCATCACATAACTACTCATTTTACAAAATGATAGCAAACGTTCAATATGTGAAACACGTGGTACATCGTACATTCAGTACGGTCACTTAATAGTCCACCTAGATAAGCTACTACATACAAAATGTACAATACAAACTTTCCAGTTAATACTATGACTAGATAAAACAGAATATTCAACTACTTACACTGTGATGGGCCACAATTTGCGATATTGAACACGAGGTCAGAAAAACGTGTAACCAAAAAATATGGCGGTTCATAACTAAACAATATCCAAAGAGAGATAACTCAATATAAGAGAAGTCAAAAGATAACTCTTGCCGGGACGGCACAAAGTGAGAGCAAGGAACGACAACTCTGGGTAGAGATTGCATTTGACCCGGCATGACTTTTTAGTGAGCAAAATATTTACGAAGGTAATGTGACCAGATGATTTAAAGAGAAGAAATAATGGAGTTAGAATGATATCAATGTTGTTTATTTGTGTTTGAATGCATGATGATGCTCATTGTACATTGATAAAGTGGCTTTTTTATAGGATCCGAAACAGTGACATGTGAGAGAGTTGGTTGGCGGGGATTTCTACTTTCACTTTTGAGGATGCAGTAAACGGACGACAGGAGGGGAAGCTGCGCATTTCCTCGTTGGATGATTTGTGTACATGTGTGGACGTGAATGTCATTTCAGTGAATTCACTTGGATTTAAGAGGCTGAGCAAAGGCACAAAGAAAATGTTTCCTGAGTATAGAGTCTGAACAAAGGATATTGCATCATTCCTGATCAGGCAAGTCTTGCTTATTCATTTATTTCATTTTATTTATCATTTTTTCCCCTTTCTTTTTTTGAATATTTTTTTATTCATTTATTGGTTTACAATATTACAGAAGGTGAAATGTACATGTATAACTCTATCTGTGGTATGTGTATTTGTTTTAATTTGGGGGTGGGGTGGGGTGGGGGGGTATTATCAGTTTGTGTAGAGTGTCAATTTTGTGTATTGCTTAAAAATCAGTACCAGTGCCCTAATGTTGAACATTGGGCAGATATGTAAATTGGCACTTGGTTGGTTCATGCAGTCCTCCTTTACATTGACAGAGCTTTCCCACGGAGACTGTTTCTCCAAGTTATGCGTAGAGTGTCGGTCATCTATCTGTGTATTGCAAGTACTTGGTGCAGACAGCTATCATTCTGAATCCCGTGAAGGAAGGGGATATAGACTTCCTTTGGAATGATGTACATACTCAATGTTGTGTCGCTTGTGGAGACCCACATCTTGAAGAGTGACCTTGACTTTTGACCTTGACCCATGTTTTAAGTCAACCACTTAAGACCTTGTGGAGGAGAAAGTGATCTTGACCTTGACCCACTTTCAATATCATTCAAGGTCAACAATCCTAGAATATCATGTGACTACTCCTAAAGATGTAGATGGAGCTTTATGATAGAAAACGTCATTTTTCGGCCCCTATTTGCCCCCTGGGACTAATATGAAAATTCCAAAACCTTATTGCACATCTACAGGACATTACTATTCAGCTCCTTGAATATCATGTGACTATTCCTAAAGATGTAGATGGAGTTTAAATGACAAGCTTTGTGATAGAAAACTTCATTTTTCGGCCCCTATTTGCTCCCTGGGGCCAATATGAAAATTCCAAAACCTTATTGCACATCTACAGGACACCAGCAATCATCTTCCAAAAGATTATTAGGCTACTGTGTAAATTGTAAGAGGAGTTCTGGGAACCAGGGTTGTGTTAAAAAGCATAATTTTCGACCCCCATTTGGCCCCCAGGGTGAAAATAAAAATTCCGAAACCTTATTGCACATCTACAGGACCCAACCAATCATCTTCCAAAAGATGATTGGGCTACTGCATGAAATGTAGAAGGAGTTCTGGGAACCAGGTTGTTGTTGAAAAAACGTCATTTTTTGACCCCCGTTTTGCCCCCAGGGTAAAATTGAATATTCTAAAACCTTATCATATATCTACAGTACACCACCTATCATATTCCAAAAGATCAATTGGTTACCACTTGAAATAAAAGAGCAGTTTGAGGAAGAAGAAAGTGTGACAGACGGACGGACCAGGGTAACAGCAATATACCCGAACTTTCTTTAGAAAGTGCGGGTATAATCAGACGCTTTTGTGCTTACGTCATTAAACGTTTATGTGATCCAGACAGACGCTGACAATTGCTATATAAAGAGCGATTGCGGCGGCTGCTCAGAGTTGTCTGTCGGTAGCCGAAGAAGAAGGAAGGCGAAAAGGTAAGGAATTTCGTGTGCTCCATTTGCGGCTCTCAATATACTGCAGATATACCATT
>NC_079168.1:60053048-60120548 GCF_947568905.1 Ostrea edulis | reverse complement strand
TACATTTATGAATTATATAAGTGATACTGTCAATTACTGATTAATACACTTTGTGATATCATATATTTCATAAATTTCAAAGCTGCACATTTTCCAATATAATTTTCTGCACTGTGGTATCAAATTCCCTTAATCTAATTCAGGAGTTATATAGTCATTAACAGCAAGTTTATTATGATACGCTCTGAAGTTTGTTAAGAATAACAATCGTCAATGGATATCATAATAAACATGTATAGCTTAAAGGAATATTGGTTATGAATATTAAAGATATATCAAATTTATTTCTTCCAGGAAGTTCTTTATACATAAGCATATAAAATCATGATTACAGTACATAGACTCTTGTGTGTTTCAATCTGTTAGACTTTCTCATTTTATTGCATTTCTTGTTGTAAAAGAATTGATGGTCTTGAAAAAGGCAAGGTCAACTTCTATCAGAAGTACATTATATGTGTACTCAGTCATCAAGGGCAAGGATAGAGGTCATATGGTTCTGCATGTCACAGGGCCAGTTAAAAGACTAAAAGGATGCAGTGTTAGTGACAGTTAGTGACAGTTGTTTCCACGAATAATGAGGACATCTCCCATCTCTGATAAAGTATTTCTACATTTTTTGTGGGAGATGAGAAATACTTTTCTTTTGCAAAAAGACACCAAATTAAAAGTGGAACTTATTGATCCTTAGTGACATTTCTGCCATTATCTTCCATGGAGTCATTCAGTGTCTTATAAAGCTGTGAAACACTAGTGCTTGCATGGCGCCAGGATTAGTGTAGTGAACAGACACCTGAAGTGTGGATAGCATGTATAGATCTTGTGTACGTACCCAACCCTCCTCTGTCTACCAAATGAAACAAAATATATACATGTAGAACCAATAATAGCTCCAAAATATAAAATATTCCCACCGATCATCTTCACAAATCATTCTAAAGTCATATTATACTTTCTGTGAGCTCTGGTGGGATACTGATACATAACGTGGATTTAAAAGAAAGCCGTTTTACCACCGTCCCATTCCAATGTAATATCCGACTCTGTACATCATATACTCAGACGCGTTAAATCAGAGAGGGGACACTGAATTTTCTTTTTATCCATATGCATAATTAAGTTATCCCATGCAAATTAAGATATATTGGCTGACCCCCCCCCCCTCGCATTGTGGTAAATGATGAATTGAAGGACGAAGCCGTCTCCTCCTTTTATCTATTTATGCTGTTGAAGTTTGGATTTTTTTGGTCCCTTTTTATTTTTAATAGGGTATAAAGCTCTATCATAGCCTAAATCAGATACGCACACACTTATCTATCAAATACTATTTTCAAAATAATGCATCGGTGTTAGTTGTCAACTATCTCTTAAAGACAATGGTCTAACGCATCTTCCGTGACTTTCTCATGAAGTCATGGACGTGCGGGCTTGGTCAACTCTACTTTCGGTCATAAACACACATACAAACACAACTATACTTCTGCTTAATAAATAAGGGATTTAGGCGACTATCTAAATTATTTAGACAAACTAAGCACAGAGCTGGTGGGTTTCTGCACTGAATTCAGTAAAGGGCTTCACCCCGGGACCTCCTTTGCCACGTCCTTAACATAGTCTTCAAGAAGACCATTTCCCCCAATTTTACTGAGGAGATCCGAAGGTTGATCGGCCACAGATGAAGATTTGCAATAACTTTCTTCAAGAAGCGCTTTCCCCGATCATACTGTAGGGGTCCGTGGACAATCGACTCGATGAAGAAGAGATGAACCCATCCACCATCTTCTGGAGAACCCAACCATGCCCGGATCTTCATGAAGACCTGTCCCCATTCCCAGGGGATTCGAGGGTCGACCACCATCGTCTCAACAATCCTAGTGTAGCGGGGCCCCTTCTGGGCAGCCTGCACTATAAATCAACACTATCGTCGTCGTCGTTCCAATTGTTATCGTACACGTGTCGCGAATAACGAGAACATGTGTGTAACCCATACTACCTACAGAGGTGGTATGAGTTCTAGCACCTCGAACCCGTACTCGTGATACGTACTTGGCGTTCGGGATCGGCAGGAATTTGTACCCGTGCGAAGAACGGCGGTCTTCAAAGAACTCTATGATGACATATTATATTCAATGCCTGATTTCCGATGCCCTAGTGCAAGCTTGCACTTCGGAAGTCCTCGGGAACCAGACTAAGGACTTGACGGAGATAGCGAGGTTAACGTATTTACTACATTTGATGCGTGCCTCATTATTTGGGTCATGACAATATTTTATTCAAGTAGTTTGTACGTATATCTGACAAAGCTTCACAGTCTTTAAGCAGAAGAATATTCGTCAAGTTACCAAGAATTACAACTTCTACTTAATATTTTGATATGTACATGTACACTGTTTTGATTACGTATCAGAATTATGACCTTTTTGCAAACATACATGACCCCTTTATCATTACATAGTTTACATTTAGAGATATTTCTGCGAGACACAAAAGTCATGCATGCATTGCCCCTGCATGCCTCTTGTTCTGATAAACAGTCCGATTAGATAAAATTCATCACTGGCTACTGGTATGATTTTGTTCTTCGATCAATTGTACTAAAACCATGCCGTCAGAGCAAACATCTGCCAACGAATTAAACACTGTCCTTCCTGGATTTACTGGAGAATGCCATCCGAACATCTTCAACTTGGCGGCGAGACCGGAAGCAAAAGAAAAGAAACCTGGACAACTTCCGGACGAACTGATAAAGAAGTTCTTTGAAGATGTGTGTATATATTTATTTGTTGCATAACATATGTAAATGAAAATTACAGAATTAATGTTAAATGTAATGAAGTCAGGAGGTTTTTCTCATGTTCAATTATGTCGACTAAAACATTCTTGTAGGGGTCAAAAGAATTCCATGACTTGTACACATATAGGGTTTAAGCAGCGAATTCATTAGCGTATGAAAATCACTTAATAACGGGGAGAAAGGGGAGTGGGTAAATTTAAAAGCAAAAGAACGGCGTAATAACGCAAGTCAAAGGTGTATAAACGCGATATAATGGCGTAACGCAAAAGAAAAAAGAAAGAAAAAAGGCGTAATAACGTGAATAAAATAACTTCAAGCGTTGTAACGCGATCGAAAGGAGTAATTAACAGATTCAAGTCCGAATATAAACGCACCCCCCCCCCCCCCCCCCCAAAAAAACCCCAACCAAATAATGCGAAAGAAAGCTTGATAATTCAAAAGGGTTACCAAGCAATAAGCATATATCAACAACAACGTAACAAAACGAACGAAGGTATAAGAAATATTGTCCGGTTATGGTATTTTTGCAAACAACTTATTTTCTCTACGTGTTTTTCAATGAAGTACCGCAGTGACGGCGACATTTTTCCAGAACACTCCATCATATTTCAGCTGATGAGCAATACTTCTCATTACCAGCACATTAGAGTTATCGCGCTTTGATGACTCTTGTGCGTCATTGGTAAGAAAATGCACAAGTCTCGCGAGCAAGTGCGAGATTACTGGGACATAAACGAAACGTTCATAGCAACCCCCCCCCCTTTTTAAGTTAAAGTACATGGTGAACTTTTAAATAAAATAGCCATTGGTCAAACTGTATTTTAAAAATATACTAACACTAGTTTATCAAGGATGTTACATGGTTTTTTTTAAAACTCCACTACACCTATTATAAAAATTCCAAACAACGATGTTCTCTGTCCTAAGTCAATCAATATTTTGTAATTTTCAAAATAGCTTAGATGCAGTTTAGAAACGCATTTGTTATGTTAATTAGCGTTATAAACGTCTTAAAAAATGCAGTTTGGCAAGTATATAACTTATACTAAAATATTTGAAAATGAGAGAGAGAGAGAGAGAGAGAGAGAGAGAGAGAGAGAGAGAGAGAGAGAGAGGGGGGGGGGCATTAACGATTACAAAGTTCATGCCATATGAACCTGTCCAAATTGTATAAAATAGAATGTCTTCATAATCTGACAGAATAATCTTAATAACATATGAATCCCATTAATTACAAGAAAAGTTATTGTGTCGGATGTGCATGAATTGGTTTTTCCCTTCACAGTTCTTCTTGCGACTGATGCTTTATATCGGTCAGATTTGGCAGATTTAGTACCTGCACTCCTTCACATAGTTTAATAAGTTCGTCTGTTTTCTTGTAAGAATAATCAATTCCTTTTGCCTTTAGAATTTTAATCAGTGTCGTGGTTTGCAGTCGGTTTTAATATGTATTCGATACCATAATTTATATTACGTATGCCTAAGTAATGTTTACGTATGTTGTCCCGGTAGCACGACTTTACGCGCCTTTAATTTGAAGAGTTCCACTAATGGAAATGATAAGTATTCACGTGACTTTCACCTGCTGCTCTTCTTGACGTAATTATATATTACAATACTATACCGTGGCTAGTTTAGTATGGCGTGTAAAACGTTGCACTATTATACTAATTTTGTTATTCATATTCGAAAACTTGTAATTTATATTCTAAAGCATATCATTCATATTCGAAAAGTTGTTATTCATAATCGATAATTTTATCATTCATATTCAAAAACATGTCATTCTTATTTAATAAATTGTTATTCATATTGTAAACTTTTCATTAACATTCAAAAACATGTGATTCATATTCGATAATCTTATCATTCATATTCAAAAACATGATGTGATTCATATTCGATAATCTTATCGATAATCATGTCATTTATATTCGATAATTATGTTATTTATATTCGACAATCATGTCATTCATATTCGATAATTTTGCTATTCATATTCAAAAGCATGTAATTCATATTCGATAATCATGTCATTCTTATTCGATAGTCATGTCATTCTTATTCGATAATTTTTTAATTCTTATTCAATATAATTTGCATTGTGGGTAATATTATCTGTTTGTAAAGTCTCTGCTCATTGGGTACATGTATGTGAAAACGAAAGTAGATTATGGTGTCACCATATCTGGTGGTAAGTATACATTCTTTATGTTAGTTAGTGTAATACGTTGAACATTTACTAAAAGTTTATCAATCAATATACATTCATTACCTATGAATGTGCTGCGTACACGTGGTCCAGATATGGTAACACCATAATCTACTTTCGTTTTCACATACATGTACCCAATGAGCAGAGACTTTACAAACAGATAATATTACCCACAATGCAAATTATATTGAATAAGAATTGAAAAATTATCGAATAAGAATGACATGACTATCGAATAAGAATGACATGATTATCGAATATGAATTACATGCTTTTGAATATGAATAGCAAAATTATCGAATATGAATGACATGATTGTCGAATATAAATAACATAATTATCGAATATAAACGACATGATTATCGAATATGAATGATAAGATTATCGAATATGAATCACATCATGTTTTTGAATATGAATGATACGATTATCGAATATGAATCATATGTTTTTGAATATGAATGATAAGAAGATTATCGAATATGAATAACATGTTTTTGAATATGAATGATAAGATTATCGAATATGAATCACATGTTTTTTAATATGAATGAAAAGTTTACAATATGAATAACAATTTATTGAATAAGAATGACATGTTTTTGAATATCAATAACACGTTTTAGAATAAGAATAACATGTTCTTGAATATGAATGATAAAATTATCAAATATGAATAACAACTTTTCGAATATGACTGAATGATATGCTTTAGAATATAAATTACAAGTTTTCGAATATGAATAACAAGATTAGTATAATAGTGCAACGTTTTACACGCCATAGTTTAGGACGGGTAAAAGAGATTTTTTTCTTCGTCCCTACATAATGAATTCGTTCCTATGGAATAAAATTCGTTCCCAAGAAAAAAATTAGTTCCCTCGATACAAAATGTATTCTCATGGAATAAGATTCGTTCCGACAAAATAAAATTCCTCAAAATAAAATTCTTTCTATATTCACTGGACAAAAACCTACTAATTTCATAACATTAGATCACTAGTCTAAATGAAAAATCAACAGTCTGTTGGAATTTCATAGGCACGAATTGTGCTCCTTTATTAGCTGACATATTTTCATATTCTTACGAGGCAGAATCTGCAAGAGAAGAAAAAATATCTTGCTGTGGCCTTGAACTCGACATTTAGATGTATCGACGACGTTTTATCTATTAACAAAGATGATTTTCATTCATATGTCGATTCGATACATCCCAGTGAACTCGAAATAAAAAACACCATAGAGTCTTCCACATCTGCTTCATGCTTGGATGTTTTATTGAACATAATTATATGTTAACGGCAAACTAAAATCTCAACTTTATGACAAACGGAGTGACTTCAACTTCTACATCGTCAACTTCCCATATTTATATAGCAATATTCTATTCACCTGCATATTGTGTTTATGTCTCTCAACTGATTCAATATGCAAGAGCTGTGTATGATAAGCTTTTAAATCGAGGCAGGCTACTGACAAATAAGTTTATGTTACTGGGGTTTCAGTAGTCGTTTAAAGTAAGCATTTCGCAAATCCATCCGAAATCTATAATTCATTCCTCGATCAAAGATGTACATAAAACTTTTCAAAATAATTGAGATAATGCTTTGAGATCCTATGTAAAAATCTATCATTTTATAATGTTTTATAAGGACACGTCTATTTTCAAGATGAGAAACTCATCATTCGATGCATAAATTATGTTTGTGAAAGACCTAAAACAAGAAATTTACGTATGGCCACTTTCATCGAACAAATTAAATCCAACATTTATTTGTGCAGTTTTCATTTCTTTACCCGTGTCAGAATTTTTAATTTGTTCGTTTAATGTGACCAAACTGAAATTTTGAATCAAAGTTCCAAAATTTGTCATTTTTAGAGAAATTTATGCAAACGTCACGTGTTATGACATCTACGGCACAGTTATGACGTCACAGAATTAACATTTTGATATGAATACATTTACTACGATGTATATTGACAATATTTAGTGCAATATTTGTTTGTTAAGTTTCAGTAAAATGCAGTTTGACACATTTCATACCAAATGAGGCCGTTCTTTACACACTGATTCAGCAATAACGGTAAAGGGCTTTAAATCTAGGCCTATGCTCGGCGCTTACAACCAAATCTAGGCCTATGCTCGGCGCTTACAACCATTAGGCAGTGAGGGTTCTTTAGCGTGCCACATCTACTGTGACACGGGACATCCGTTTTAAAGGTCATTCCCGAGGACCCTGACATTCACATCTGATGCCGAGCGATTGGCGATGGAACTGTCACTACCTGTTTTAACGAACTAGGCCTGTCGCAGCCGGGATTCGAACCCAGACATTCCGCATTTGGAGCGAACGCTAGACTACCGCGGCGGTTATTTAAAGTTCATAGGACATATCAACTAAAATCCTTTGCATGCAGTTTGTGACCATGTACTTGTCTGCCTTTATTAGCAAGGAGTATGTACTTGTCTGCCTTTATTAGCAAGGAGTATGTACTTGTCTGCCTTTATTAGCAAGGAGTATGTAATTGTCTGCCTTTATTAGCAAGGAGTATGTACTTGTCTGCCTTTATTAGCAAGGAGTATGTACTTGTCTGCTTTTATTAGCAAGGAGTATGTACTTGTCTGCCTTTATTAGCAAGGAGTATGTACTTGTCTGCCTTTATTAGCAAGGAGAATGTACTTGTCTGCCTTTATTAGCAAGGAGTATGTTCTTTGCCTTTTCTCTCTTTTAAAATCCATTCTTTTTTCACTTTAAAGACAATGCTTTTGTTCAAGTTCACCACGTGCAGCCCCAATAGTATAGGCAAATATTTTGTGTGCATGCATTCAAGAATTTTGAAATAATTGAAATAGTTTGTTTTATTTCCAACAGTTTTCTCCGTAACAAATTGAAGGTTCAATTTATGTCTTAGGCTCTCGATTATATTTAGAGTCCATGACAATGCATTGGAGGCCTGGATGTTTTGTGTTAATATCCCATTTGACAACAATTACCGGTTCACATCTTTACGCATTTCTATCGCATTATATTACGCCTTTGAATTCGTTATGTTTGAAATGATCCTAATAGGGTTTCATATGTAATGTACATGCAATTCGTTTCTCGTCGAAATGACAAAAATTGATTGGTCGTTGTATAATGTCGTTGATTATTTCAGCGATTGTTTGTTCAGAAGACAATGGTTTCAGTGATTACCTTGTAGTTGTACGTGGCTGTTGATTTTGTAGGGGTATGTGATCGTTGAGAACTTCTTTACCAAGGAAGAACTGGAACCATGCAAGATGGCTATTGAAAAATTTGTAGATCAGCTAGCTCAGAAGTTACACGGAGCTGGAAAAATCAAAGGTTCGATGGCCTTGGTGTATATTTGCACAGTTAATCTATCAAATATCAATAGATAAATTATCGGTACACAGAACGCTACTTTTCAAAATTGCAATTCTTGTGGATTAAAATCACGACCCTTTGAAAATAAACATAATGATTTTCAACATTTTTGATGTATGGACAAAGTTTTCACAGACTACACACATATATGTATGCAGGATGAACCTACTCTAACATTTTTATTGTATATTTTCCTACATGTTTATATATGGTGGGTTGGTATGCAGGAAGTCCTCCTCTCTTCGTCCCTCCCCTTTTCTTTTTCTCTCCTCCCCCTCTCCCATTTTTCAATATGTTACGTAAAGATGTCATATTTTGTCTATTCTACTTTATACAAGATCAGAAGGTAATGGTGTGTCCATTCTTGTATAGGGCTTTACAGCGAGTGTGGATTTTTCGAGCGTTTGACGAAGATTGAGCAAGACTTTCCCGGAGCAAACATAATTTTGCACAAATATGGAGTTCTGCCACAGGTACATGTGTATACGTTTGTATCACGGTATAAAATAATTTGTCTACTGCAGTTTTAAAAATCAAATCAATATTCTTTTTTGTTTTAAAAAAAGAACACCAAAAAGGTTAACTTTTACATTCAAAATCGCGAAGAGAATTTATTCAGTAGAATGCAAGTATTATGTTCAAACGCCTGTAGAATTTTAGAGTGTGTACTGATATTACACTATGGTAGCCTTTCCCCTATCCTAGTACATGAGGTACCGATTCCTCTCAGGAAACCTTGTCATATAGTAGATCGACTTCATTGTAGTAAAATATGGAGCGCCAAATTAACATAAACTCAAATAATTGAAGATATTTTCAATTATTTGAAGATATCATCAATTCATTTGATGCGCGCAACAATTCGATTAAAGATCTCTTCAAATAATTAATGATATCTTCAATTCTGAATTATTGCGCGCAATAATTGAATTGATGATAGCATTAATTCTTCAGCTGAATTGATGCGCACTTTAATTGAATTAATGATCTCTTCAAATGAATTAATTATACCAACAATTGAATTGATGCGCGCTACGATTCAATTGAAGAGAGCAAGAATTGATATAATGCGCGCATTAAATCAATTGATGAGAGAAATAATTGATTTAATGAGCGCATTAATTCAATTAACGAGAGCAATAATTGAATTGATGATATCTTCAAATAATTGAAGATATTTTCAATTATTTGAGTTCATGTTAATTTGGCGCTCCATAGTAAAAGCTTCTTTAAAACAGGTTTTAATGGAAAGCCATTTGTGCATTTAACCTTTGTATTTACTTTAGTTTGTGCGTCACGAGGGTCTTTCATGCCTCATCACACTTACTGTCAATTGGTAAATAGATAATATAAGGGTATTAATTTCGTTTAAAGTGTTATTCCAGGTACAAATGTTTATTTCGCCTTTTGTTTTAAATGTTTTACAAGTGTGCATGATTACACCATCACGATATATTTTTAGTGCTACGAATATTATTTTCTGATTCGATCAATGATACAAAAAAGTATTGCTCACTATTAAAGTTACTTGCAATGGTATTAAACGTTCTATACCGGTACGTGATGTAGCATTGAAACTCGGGAGAACATGCAAGTATGTTCTGAACAGTTTTTTGGTGTGTGTTTTTTTTTTTGTATTCTGAATAATAGTGGCAACGAAGCAAATGTGTGTTCCATTCTCTATATCCGCGGCTAAATAATAATAATAAAAACAAACCATATCAGACCCTCACGGGATTCATAGAAGAGTAAAAGCGGTTTCATAAAGCCGAAGGTATTTTTTCCGTAGAACGGTCAGGCAATTTGACTAAATCTCTGTTTAACTTGATTTTTTTGCTTCATATAAAATAAGAATATAGAAACTTACTTCGTTATTCTTGAAAAATGTCTCATCATAAATATATTGTCAAGTTAGAGTAATCTACATCTAATATTTCAAAGTTAGTCACATTTAAATATTCGCATTTTTGTAAAAATTTGAAAAACCTACCATTAAATAATGATATAAAAATCTATAGGAACATATGCATATCTACAAAATCAAGAATAATTATCCTCCGCTGTCATCAATGTACATGGAAAGTGTAAAAATGTCTGAAATAAAAAAGGAACCATGTTGGAATGATCATTAAAAAAATAAAGAAACTTACCTGTAGATTTCCATTTTTGCTCATACAGATACACACGCATTTGTAAAGTTGCAAACACCATCTCCATTTTGAAATCCGCTGTAAGATCTGTTCCGAAATGGTTGGGGGACGGCTACTATAAAATATCTGGTTTAATATGAATATAGTATCCAGAATATATTTGCGTTGTAGGCTTTTAAAGACCTTTGGATCAATGAACGTTTGTTAAACGTCGTAGAGCAGCTGATAGGGCCTGACATTGCGGGACATCCGGTTTGGAACCTACGCACTAAGACACCTCAGAATGAGGCAACAACTGTTCCTTGGCATCAAGGTCCTAGATATACAACCAATTTCGTTTGTTTGTTGTCAGGTTGAAATAGTTATGTTCTTCAATACCATTTCAAATGCCGAATTGTTAAATCGTATACAATTACGAAATGCATATTTGCTCACGGAAGGAGTCGATGGAGCGAAAGTGAGAGGGCGAAAGAGCGAGATAGCAAGATTGCAAAGATGTGATGGTATTGCATTGTTATTGTTTATTGACCAAGAACCATACAGTTCATAGGTATAAAGTATATACAACAACTTATACAATGAAATGATAACAAAACATAAGATATCATACTGATGTACATGGACAGGATAGATACTGAGGATAATCTTATAATAACTGAGATCTAATAGATGAACATTTATATAGGTATTTACCAAGTTTACATAATTCCGTAATATTTCCAGTTGATAATAGTTGGATAAGCTTGAAAGTGGAGGGGTGTATATAATATTTCTTTAAATATTGTTTTCTACAATCTTTATAAAAAGGACATACTAATATAAAATGATATTCATCTTCAATACTATCTGAACATAATTTACATTTTCTTTCGTTTCTTGGAATATTGCTAAATCTACCTTGTTCAATTTCTAATCTATGTGAGGATAATCGGTATTTACTAATATTTTGAACATACATATTTGGAACAGATTTTGTAAGATACAATGGTAATTTAAAACCTTCATTGACATATTTATATAAGTTACATTTTGGTGAAGTCTCAAAAACACTATAAATATCTTGTATAAACACATCTTGTAGTCTTTGTTTTACTTCAGATAAAAATTTGTTTTCATTTATATCATAAGTACAATTCCATACATATCCAAATCCTAAAGAATATAATAAATTTCTTGCATATGTCAACCAACAAGTATAAGAATTTGAGTCACAAACATCTAACATTTCCTGATAAATACTCTTTAAAATACAATTATTTGTCTTCTTTAGTTTTAACCAATATTTCAATATTCTATACTTTCTTAGCACATGTAGAGGTGTCCGTCCTAATTCATTGTAGACCATCATAGACATAGTAGACTTCTTGACACATAAACTTTTTTACAAAAATTCAAATGAACATTTTCCAAATCATTTGCTGGATGTGAGCCCCAAACTTCACAACCATAATTTGCTAGACTTCCTATATACGTATCAAACAATGACAACTGTGTACTTACATTTAGATGCATTTTTTTCATTTTGTTTAATAGGCTACTTAAACCTTTTCTACATTGTTTTGTGTTTTGTGAAATTTTCCATTAAAATTTGATGTTATACCCAAATAATTAAAATTTTCAACAATACTAATTAACTTATTATCATACTTCCAACAATGATTATATTTTAATTTCCCACCTTTTCTAAAAACAACTATTTTTGTTTTGTCCACATTAAACTTTATTTTCCACGTTGAGGTATAATCTTGTAAACAATTCAACATATCTTGTAAACCTTGTTCTGTCTCTGAAAAAAGTACCGTATCATCAGCATACATAATTAAAAACAAAACAATATCTTTGATTTCAACTGGGATACACATGTTTTCAATAAATTCCATCTCGAAATCATTCACATACAAAGAGAAAAGAAATGGTGAGAGTGATTCCCCTTGCATCAAGCCCTCATTACAATTGAAGAGTTCTGATAACTGATTTTTGTGTCTTACACATGATTTAATGTTAAAGTACATAGATTTGATAATTTTTAACATTTGACAGTCAGTACCATGTTTCGCTAATTTGAAAAATAACATTTTTCTGTCTATTTTATCAAAGGCTTTTTGATAATCTACGAAGCAACAATATAATTTCTTACCCTTAGCAAGGTTTCGATTAATTAATGCATGTAAAACAAAAATTGCATCTGTTGTACTAAAACCAGATTTAAATCCAAACTGAGCATCAGAAATAATATCTTCATTGCTTGATCACACATTTAATCGTTCATTAAGTATGGCTGTAAAGAGTTTTGGTGAGAGTGGGAGGTTGCGAAGACGAAGAAGGGATATTAATATTGCTCTTTTACTCTCGCAATTTTGCCCCGTCGCCCTTAGCTGTAGATATGTAACTTTGATCTCTAGAAAATATTGGGTATACCAGAGAGCTGCAGATCTATCCCTTATAAAAACCTTCGATTTACGGCGTTCGTTATCTTCACCTTTTATCAAACCTCTCTAGTTCCGCGTTATAATGCGATTTTCCCCCGGCTACGATAATGAGCTCAATGGGCGTTCGTAAACAATAACTTCCGCTTGCGAAGTGCAAAGTTACCGCAACCAATAAATGGTCGAGTATTTACGATTGGCAAAGTTGAAGACAAAGTCCTGAGCGATATTAGGTTTCCGTTTTCGTCCTCGCAAATTCGCTGCTTTGCCATCGCAGTTTCGCTCCGCATTTTATCCATAAAAGCAATATTTATCGGCGAAGGGTGTGGCCTGATTAAAATACCACCTATACAACACTTCAATTAAATCAACATTAAGATTCTATTTCGTTTATGATACAGATAGTACAAAATTACTGTCCGCTTGTTGAAAGCCAAAATAAGTGCAATGGATTATCGTTAACATTGGGATAAAATTTTTGCAATACATTGTACATATCGCTCAGATCATAAATCCCAGCATATTCCAATATGTCTCTGTCTTCTACAGACTCCGCCTACTTAGACAGGGATTCTTACACAGTTCTTCAGCCGACAGCCTGGATACCTCTACTAGACGCCAACGCACAAAATGGCTGTATGCAGGTACAGAAACCGATTGCATTTCTATCTTTAAATACATGTAGACTTTTCAGTGCAAACACCATGTATCATTTCTAGTTTTTCCAAACACAAATCCTAATTTCACTTAGCAATAATGTAAAAATCTAGGTGGCACACAAAGGGCACAAGACCGGAAAAGTCGCAACTCACCAATGTTGCTATGGAAACACTTGGTATGTTATGCTGGAGGAAGAGGAAATGAAAAAATCTCTGGGTAATACTAGCATCAATTTTAGAGTATTTTCTTCACTGTAATATTTCAAATTTTGTACCTTTTATGATTTTTTTGTTCACCATCGGAATGTTTTAATCAGTACGTTTTCGTCTGACAACAGGAATTGATTTGGAAAAAGACATCGTGACGTGCCCGGTTCCCTATGGAGGAATGCTTCTGTTGAATAACATGATCCCTCACAGAAGGTAATAAATATTCATTAAAAGTCACTGTGAAAATGTTTACATTTTGATGCAGCCTCATGGAATGCGATGACACCATGTATAGAGTGTAAATTCTAATTGTTCAAACATTGGTCCAGAATGCTCCACTATTTTCCAGCCTACCCAATATGTCTGATAAAATCCGTTGGAGCCTGGATCTTCGCTGGCAAATACCAAGCCACTCCGCCGGATTTTACGGAATCCGAGAAAACCTATTATTTCGCACGTCCAAGGACCCCAACTACAAGATAAACTGGTCGGGTTTTGAGGGGGAAAACCGATGGGACATCCAAAAGGAGTATGTCAACGATTTGCAAGATGTACTTCCCGTGCGTAAGAGTATCTAGTATATGAGAGTTTTTAGTTCACCTGCACTGAAAGCTCAAGTGAACTATTCTGATCATTTTTGCAGTCTGTCCCTAAACTTTTCACATTTTCATCTTCTTCTCCAGAAGCACTGGGCCAATTTCAATAAAACTTGGTACAAATCATCCATGGGTGAAGGGGATTCAAGTTTGTTTAAATGAAGGCCTTTGTCTCCTTCAAAGGGGAGATAATCACGAAAATGCAAAAATAGGGTGAGGTCATTTAAAAATCTTCTACTAAAGAACCACTGAGCCAGGATAGTTCAAATTTATATGACAGCTTTCTGACATAGTACAGATTCAAGTTTTTTAAAACCAGGGTCCTGGGGTAGGATGGGGCCACAATAGGAGATCAAAGTTTTACATGCAATTTGATAAGAAAAATCTTAGAATCTTCTCATGCCAGGAAAGTTCAAATTTAGATTGCAGATTAAAGTTTGTTAAATTCATGTCCCCCCCCCCCCCCCCTTGCGGGTAGGGTTGGGCCACAATAGGGATCAAATACGTGGGAATATATATAGGGAAAATCTTTAAAAATATTCTCAAGATTCACTGGGCCAGGAAAAATAAAATTTACATAGCAGCTTTCTGACATAGTGCAGATTCAATTTTGTTAAAATCAAGGCCCCATAGGTTAAGGTGGGGACACAATAGGGGATAAAAGCTTTACATGGGAATATATAGGGAAAATCTTTAAATCTCTTTTTCTCAATAATCACCAGAAAAGTTCTTTACATGAAAGCTTTCCTACACAGTGTAGATTCATGTTTATTAAAATCATGGCACCTGGGGGTAGAGTGAGGCCACAATAGGGGATCAAAGTTTGACATACAAATAAATAGAGAAATCTTCTAAAAAAACCACTAGGCCAGGAAAGTTCAAGTTCACATGAAGGTTCATGTGTTACATAAGAAACCCTAAATCGTCGCCGGTGACGATTTGAGATAGGCGACGATTTGGGGTGCAAATTTTGAAAATATCATGGCCCCCGGGAGTAGGTTCGGGCCACAATAGGGATCAAAGTTTTACATGCGAAATATAGGAAAAATCTTAAATATGAGCCAAGCTTAAGGTGACTCAGGTGAGCGATGCGGCCAATGGGGCCTCTTGTTTCCTATACATTTGTATGTAAAATTTTAATGTCCTATTGTGGCCCCATCCTACCGCCAGGGGCAATGATTTTGACAAACTTGAATCTGCAATGTCAGGAATCTTTCATTTAAGTGTAAACTTTTCTGGCCGTCGTTCTTAAAAAGATTTTTCCTATATTTGTATGTAAAACTTTGATCCCCTATGTGGCCCCCCCCCACCCCCCGGGAGTCATGGTTTTAAGATAAGGTTTGCAACAACAGGGAGATAACTCTTGATATACCTCAGTGCACTTCGTGCTTTATGACGTGTCATAATATTTACTTGTTATCAACTACCGCTGTCAAGTGTATGTGTATACCCTCTATGACAAAATAATGTTTCTCATTTTTATGACATTCACAAGCATTTTAAAAAATAAACTTGACAATGCTCTCTAATTACATGCTCTTCATATTTCAATGCTATGACATCTGCTTGCGCTGATTGAGCGATTTATCGCATGAACTTTAAAATGTAGAATATGTGACTGATATGATCATGTAAGAATAAAAAAGGGGTCTTCTCTAGTACATCTTAAAATAGTCTTAATTTTGTCTGAGGAACATTTGCATTACGTCGACATAAAACAGATTAATTAGTGTCATTTTTACTAACTAGACCTTGTAAAGCTGCTCAATATACATTTTTTGTTGCCATGGCAACCAATTTAAATTTTATTCAAGAATCTGATATTCTTCCAAACCTTTCTGATAGAAGATATAAAAAGTGCTATTTTTTGTGTTTTAAAATAACATTTTTCTACCCATTAGTATAATCTTATAGATAATACTCTTTTAAAAATTCTACCAGCTTTTTACCCCGTAAGTTTGCCTCGTGTAGTTTTTATACCACTAGTATTCCCTTTTGTACCAAGATCCCGAAAATGTAAAACATCACAAAAATAAGCCTATCTGGTTAAAAAACGACATGGGTGATTTTTTTTTTTTTTAAAAAGTCAATTTTTAAAAGATAAATTCCTACTGAACATACTGATATGCAACATGACTTTGTTTGCTACATGTCAAAATGTCGCAAACCTTACCTTAACAAACTTGAATCTGCACTATGTCAGGAAGCTTTCACGTAAATTTCAGCTCTTCTGGCCCAGTGGTTTTTGAATAGAAGATTTTTAAATGACCTGACCCTATTTTTGCAATTATCTCCCCTTTGAAAGGGACATGGCCCTTCATGTGAACAAACTTGAAAGTCCTTCCTTCACCCAAGGATGCTTTTTGCCAAGTTTGATTGAAATTGGCTCAGTGGTTCTGGAGAAGAAGTCAAAAATGTGAAAAGTTTACAGACACACGGACAACGGGTAATCAGAAAAACTTCACTTGACCTTTCAGTTCAGGTGAGCTAAAAACTGCAAATGTTTGCTCTCATGTGTCATGCGGGTGAATTGCACATAAGTATTCGCGGATAGCTTCACACTTTTGTTTTAGACCTGTAAAATACTCTATATGAATACCTCCATTATGCGTGTTGAACATTGAACCAGCTACCTACATGTATGCATACAACCCTGTTAAACATATAGAGTATTCAAAGCTAAAGTTGCTTTGTATTGCAGAATGCTGAGGATGCCAACTTCGATACAACTATCCAGGGACCGTGGATGAAAAAATGGGAACTGGTCAACCACAACGAACACACCGATAAAATGGATCAGGAAATCAAGAGTACTTGGCATGGGGGGAAAGTCAAGGCCTGATTCTGACAGAAAGTCAAGTCTAATGCTCCAAATGTTTTCCAAGAGTTTTCACATTACAAATTACGAACCAATCCATGTTTTCAAGCATATGAAGAAAGAAAATTTCAAAATGCACAAATCCAAGCATTGAATCTTGTTTTGTACGATACTTGATATTTTTAATAAAGGTATTCAATTTATTAATCTATGTCAGAAAGGTTGGTTGGTTGTTTGTTTGACATCCTGTCGAGAATCTTTCATTCATATTGACGTGCATGTCATAAAGGATATACGTAATAGAGATATCAAATATGACCCATAAAGCTCCATTTGTCAATATACATGTATTACATGTATTTAAAAAAAAACACCACTCACTCACATTCAATACTGGCTTTATTTTGAAGATAACTTCTAAGAAAATACATCTTTCTCGTGAAGAAAAGTAACAAGGTATTATACTATCCCCAATTCAATGTAATAACACAAGAAAAATTCCAAATATAAAGTGAAGTATTTATACGCAAGGTGCCAAAACTCTTAAGCATGTTTTCATAAAAGATTTCTTGTAAATAACTAAGATTTTACACTTTAGTAATTTTCAATTTGGATATATTGGTAGGTTTCTGAATATATAATACTAAGGAAATAGTATATAATGTAGCTAAAGAGTTCTGGAACCTTGCTGATTGACGAGCCACCTTAATTTGACTTTAAAAATTCAGGAAAAAATGAAACATTTCTTGAATAAAGCATTTTAAATGCAGAAAACTATCAAATATTGTAAATATTTAACTCGTTTCTTTTTCATTTGTGTCAGATTTCATATGATTTATAACCATCTGCAGCTGGTTGGCTAAACTTGAGCCAGTCTATACCTACTTAAAACCAAGCAATATAATTCAGGTTTCCAATAATGGAGGGGAAACATGCTTCCTAACTAAACAAAGTAAAATACAAAGGGAAAGAGCAAGGATTTCATTTTTGACAGGGTATTTGGATCTTTTAAAAGAGTGTGAAATGAAATTTGTATAAAATATGAATAGTATGATGAAATTATCATAAGGAGCACCTTGTCTTATATTTCTCCAGTATCACTTATTCAAACACTAAATTTCCAAAAATAAATTACTATTAATAATTTTAAAATGAATTCTCATTTTCAAACTTTCAACAACAAAAAATCCCCCAAAAATTAGGGAATATTTTTAAATTTTGCATAAAACCAGAAGAAAAAAGTTTTTGTCACCAGTCCAGTTTTTGACGGAAATGAAATCTAGAATCAACAAAGATCATTTTCAAGTAATTCAATCACAATTTGAATAAAAAATATATTAAGAAAGAAATTAAATAAAATATTTAACAACATAACTTTCTTCTGAAAAAAATTTGTGATAATTCAAGGTCAATACGCAATCCGAGATATCGGCTCTTTTGTGATGGAGGTACGTTCAGTATTCTATTGAACGCTTTGGTGGGTACAAGATGTAACAGTATAGAATGGCTATGTAAATGAAAATAAAAGTTCTGAAAGCATAAATTTTGTTTATATCAGTCGTTGGCATACATTAAACTGATCATATGAAAAATAATTTGTTTGAATCAAATCATTAAATCAAATTATTATTTATTTCCTCTTCTACACAAGTGATACTTTTATCAAAGAAAGATGGTGATAATCAATTTTTGTTTGAGCTAATTTCATTATCAAGTACTCAAACTTACTAAATTTGTGTGTCCCTGCAATGAGGGTGGTTGCATAATGTCTGGTAATAATCAAGATATATGAATGCAATGATAAGCATTTGAACCCACCGCATGAATAAAAAAATATTTTTTGCACCTCACCATGCGTAAAAGAGTTCAACAAAGGGAAATAACTATTGGACAACTCGGAAATTGTGTATTTGAATGACACTGAAACTTTTTGTACTTCATACAGATTAACATATTACAGAAAAAAAAAGATCCATGCATGCTTCAGTTTTTAAAAATAAAAACATTTGAATTACAATTATTCAAAATTGGAACAAGAAACAAATATTCAAAATAATTTCTAATGTCTTATCATATTGAAAATTCAAAGACCCCCCCCCCCCCCCCCCTAACAATGCAATGGAAATCAAGGTGAAGAAACATCTGATAATTCATTTAAGCTGATCTTAAATTTTGCCACTGCTTGGTACCAACAATATAAATTTTATTTTTGAATGAATTATGGGGAATCTGCATAAATAAATTTAATCTAAATGTGATTTTCAAAAAATTCATCTTTTTTTGGAATTGTAATGATTATAGGAACTCAAAAGAGTTTACCATTTATAGAACATCCCCAAATCATGGTCCAAGACTTAAATATTTCTGAGAATTTAGTACAGGCAAGTCTGTTGATCAGATGAACAATTTATCACAAGAAAAAAAAATCTGATATTGTGATATGTTTACATGAAAATGACTCTGTTGAACAAATATATAGAATTTAGGATTTCCATCATTATAAATCCTCCAATACAGTACATAATATGTATAATATATAATAATCTTGTTCAAAATGTTTAAAACAAAAATAATGTTTACTGTATGATAAATGAAGCCTCTGTGAATGGAATGATATTTTCTTTGTTTCTATCACTGTAAACCATGAATTTACCTACAAGCAACTCTAACTACATTGGTGTGCAAATGATCTTGTGATGGCATAATGTTTCATAATCTTTTTTCTTTATTAATTTATTAATTAACTACATTGGTGTGCAAATGATCTTGTGATGGCATAATGTTTCATAATCTTTTTTCTTTATTAATTTTTTTTTATTTGCTATCTCATTTTTTTTCCCTCTTTTTTTTTTTTTTTTGGTGCATTTTTCCCCTTCAATCTCTATGATGAAAGATTTAAGGTTTGTTTTTTGTAGGGGGATGGATATAATTTTCAAATATTATTTTTGGGGGGTATATTTTGTGTTTTTACATTTTTTTTCCTCCTTTTTTTTCTTCATTTTTAGTCATGAATATCTATGAACAAACTTTTGCATGTGAACATTCATTTTTTTTTTTTTTTTTTTTTTTTTTTAAATTTTTATATGGGTTTTTGTTTTGTTCATTTTTTTTTTCCTTTTTTCTTTTTTCAATATTTTTTTTTTTGTTTTCTTATTTTATTAAATTTTTTTGTTACTTTTTCAAAATAATTTTTGAGTAGATTTTTTTAGCATTTTTTTTTTTTTTTTTTTAAGCTATGCATATCTTTTATTCAACTTTATCTTGAAATAGAACCATGCAAAGCATTATTTACCTTGGAATATATATATATTGGTCCAGGTTGGAAGGTTAATAAGAAATTCCATGATAGAATCCTTTTTCCCAACAACCCAAACCAGTCAGATTGGCAATATTGGATTAAATATATAAACTGTAAAAGTTTTATATAAATATAGCTATGTACAATTCTTGTTCAATGGTTTACAGTGATAGAAGTGCAACTATTTTCTCTTTCTATATGAGCTCTGACATCTGATTAATGAAATGTTACAATAAATAAAAAAAACCCATGGTACAATTTGTTTTATCACCCTTCAAGACCAACAAGGTCATTTTCAGTTTTCTTCAGGTAATAACTGTGTTAAGTAACCTTGTTCATCATCAGTATAATCATACACGGAAAAATATATTGATGATAAAACAGGTAATTTTTTTGTATAATGGAACAAGATATGCTACCCGTGAGAGAATTGGACCAAATCTTATAAGATACTGATTTCTTGTGTAACAATGATGAAAACATATTACCATATTACAGTGTGTCTTATAATATTGTGCACCGATTCTAAAATAAATAAAATAAAAATAACGAACAAATTTCTGTTAATTAAATGATGTAAGAAACTCTGTTACAAATGCAGAGCTAGGGTATAATAACAGTTGAAAACTGATTAAATATGACTTTAAGTATGAAAACAGAATCAAATATCACAAATTAGTAACCTGAGGAAACACAAAAAACCTGAGAAAACTGAAAACAAGTTATAGGCCCTCACTTGGCTTAACATTGTAATGTGTTATGACAAAGTCCATATCACAGCAAGGATCAGTGAAACATGCTTTTATCGACTATAACAAATTGACAAAGTAGTACTCATTCACTAAGAATACCAATCAATTATTAAGTACTACTTAGCGATTGAAAATTATTGTCAGTGTAAGGAAATTTGGACTGATCTTTTACTGTATACTGACATGTCCTGAAGAACCAGCTCAAAGGATTCATCCTCTGAATGAGAAAATTGTAAGTTTAACACAATACAATGTATAGCCTCACACAATACAGATCTATCAAATAACTTCTCCCTATACAATTTAAATGCACCGATTAAAAAACATCAACCAACAAACATACATGGTACATGTAAATAGGTACTTGGAAAAACCTAACAACTGGAAAACAAGCAAATTGCTGGCAACATACTAAAATACATCTATCACACATCATATTACACAGCTCTAATGTGATCATACTCATCTAGGAATATACATAATAATTAACACTCTGTTTAAAAATCCATAACATTAACAATTTTACATGTACAGTGTTGATGCATATATACATGTATATCTACATTTCATCTATAGAAATGAAAGAAATCCCATGCAGTATTATAACAACCATTCAACCAATTATCATTTTGACTTTCTCTTCCGATTGACTTTCTGTATTTTTTGTATCACATATGTATCAGTTTGAAAGGACTAAGTTCACCATCAGTATAATTTGGCCTTCAATCTGTCGATAAGTTTAAACTACATAAATAACAGAAGTATTTATAAACATTGATTAATAAATAGATGAAGTATATAAAACTACAATTTTAGCCATTAATCTTTACTTTACTTAATCTTTTTCTTTATGCCTTAGGCTTCTGAAAGTTTGGGTGGCGTGCATGAAATAAAATCAAACTGAGATATGTTAAACTTCATATTCTAATGCTGCAAGTAGGCAAAAATAGTTTTGGTTCACACATGGTGCCTATAACTTCTAGCCATTAAATTGGCCAAGTAATTGAAATTTTAGACGATTTTCATGAGTATTTTGAAAAACCACCCACTTTGTAACCTCATAATCAAAAACAGAAATCATTTTATAATGCATGAAATTTAAAAAAAAATTCATATCATTTCAACATAATTACTGAATTTCATATTAATTTAATGCTCAAGGGCCAGATATGGTTGAACCTAATCCTTTGTTAACCTGGCTGATAATTTTCTTGCATAAAAATCATTGTCATAATAACATGTGGTATGTTGAATTAAATGCCCGTTCATTAACAGAAAATTCTACATTTCATATTTATACTTCATATGCTTTAATTGACATAAGAAATTGCATATTTTCAACAACAAGAACTTTACTAATTTAGTGTGTCGCTCAAGCCTGAAAATTAATGCAGCCAAGTTCATTTGTAGAATACAAGAGAGACAAATATTAACTGTCTTGGACGGACATCATCGCGGTGATCTGCCTAAGCAGACATTTAAATATGACTAGTTCTTCGCATCATGATAATTGGTCCATTTTCACCCAATCAAAGTAAACACAAAAGCTGTTAAATTCATTCATTGGGAAATTCTTTTTACCACACATCAAATTCACTGATTATAAATTTCCGTCTAATTCAGAAAATTCAAATTGGTGATGGTACATGGGCTGGTAAAAATATACACATGAAAAGGTGGGAATGGTCAGATAACTGTTTGTTTGACCCTTGACCCTCTCACATGCCACGGACAAGTAGATGAGTTCCAAATGGTCAACACCAACAGCCAATGGTGAAGGTCCAACATTAATATGGTTAAAAAACTACAAAAGGGGATTATATCAACTAGAAGTCAAAGGATTTGTTCAGGGAAATCCCCTATTTACTGTTGCTGCCTTCTGACTAGGGCCAATAACTACTGTGGAACATGGCAAACTATTGGAATGAATGGAGTTGATTCAATATACAAGGGGGAGATAATATGTAGCCTGGTCTACTATGAATGGAAACGGAGTTGCAGATTTGGCACAATGGTTAGCATCATTGATGCTAACAGTGGGGATTACAGAAAATTAATTTACACAAGTTCAAATATTGTTCGGTAGGATACAGTTTATCCCACAGCTGATTTTCTGAGTAAATTGTGATATATTTTGATAAGTTCTTACTAATCATTATATTTCATTTAATATCAGCAAGAACTTGTGACAAATTCATTGATGGAGCATGCTTTAAAAGTATTTGGGGAAACAAAAATGTCTAACTATGGTAGCTTTGAGATCTGGGTAAGTTTAACAGTTTTTTCACCTCTTTCTTTCACACGCACTATTATAGCACACAGGTTTCCTACGCACATCACACATATGTCATGATATACAGAAATTCTTTTAACAAGATTCTAAAAACAAACAACAAAAACTTTACACAAATCTAAATTTGCATAATTATACTAAAAATATACAATGAACTGCATCTGTTATCTATTCTTATTCTGTGAAAGCTTTTCAAAATAATTACAAAATATATCACATGCTTGCAAAGAAAAAAAACTTAACACTATTCAAGAGTTGTCTCTCTTCATTCAGCAACGTCAAGAGTCTGCCTCTAACATTTCCAGAAAAAGCTTGTGCATCATGATCCTCCCATCCTTCTTCACATCAAACCAGTATTGCTTGGCAAGCAATTTCATGTGATTGAGAGCTGGGAGCAGCATGTATAGATGTCCTAAGCGACGGAGATTACCAACATAGCGGTATTTGACGTATTCAATCAGGGAGTCTTGCAATTTGTCTTGGAGCTGCCTCACTGCTTCACTATTCTCAATAGCCACATCTAAAATGATTTCATTATCTCAATAAACTCTATTTGCACTTACAGCTTCATCATATATTTCTGGTTCAATCACTACACTTCATTGAAAATAGTATCTAACTTCAAGTGCACAAAGAATCCATTTTACCACAATGAATGAAAAATTGGTAAAATTAGTTTGCATATTGCTAGTCTATATTGTGGAGGATATAGATCTTTTAACTATATGATCCACTATACCTATATTGCATAAAGTCATGGCTTTCAGTAGAAGATATTCTTCCTTAGTGACCTCCATTTCAGTGAATTTTTTGGCAAGTTTTCGTGACAGTCCGTCCAATTCCGGGGAGCAGTGACAGAGTTTACACTCGTCAACAGAGAGTTGAAGGTCCTCAGCAAATTTGAGGTAGCCGTTGTAGGGACAAGAACGAAATACAAGATTTAAACATAGGATTTCCAACCATGAATGCTGCAGAAGATTCATCTGGTCGCTAAGGGAGAGTGTACAGAATCCTGTGGAATTAAAGATATTCGATATATACTCTGGTGTGAGGCAAGCATCCTGAACCATGCCTGTCAGTTCATTCATCCATAATGAGTTATATCAAGCAAAAATTCAACATAAAGGACATATCTATAGTACTAAATCGACTCCATTCAAATATGCAGTTGATGGCACCTACCTGGAACCTGTTTGGCCCAACTGATAGTGATCACCAACTCCCTGTCCGCAAGATCAGACACAGTGGCTAAGAAGCGTACTTCTTCCCCACCCTCCAGAACCTCAGACTCTGTGTTGACATAGAGTTTGTCTAGCTGATGCTCGATGCTTATGAGTTGTGACAGAACTTTGTTATCTGAAGAGAAATCTACCAGTACAAAAAACATGGTAAATAAATGTCTATGGCAAAGTGCATACAAGCAAATAGTATGAAGAATATTGTGAGGGAATCTTTGTCTTTTGTGGTCATTGGTACCTGATTTAGTGGTTTCTATACAGGCTTTCTTGATCATAGGGAAAATCTGCTGCACAATAGGGCCCGAGTCGATAGTCCGCTTGTATTTCTGGCGTCCTCCTCGAACTCGATCCAAACGAACTCCTACAAAAATTAACAACATTACATTTTAAATTAAGCTAATATATATCTTTTTATCATTGATCAGTTTGGTACTTTGGACATCTGGTATTTTGTACCGCCTCTCTTCAAATGTAATTGTTGTGGATTTTGCACTCCATAACATCTTACATTTTTAATGCTATTTACTTTTCATATAATCTAGTCAATGCTTTTTATACAGCTTGCAATATGGAATTGAAAGCCCGGTTTATTGTCAAATGCAATTTGACATTCATTAAAAATTGTTTACCCCATATACATTTTTAATTTCCTCATGCTCATTTGCTGTGTTTGGATTTAACAAATGGGTGATATTATGGACAAGGCAAACTTCACACTTTTATCTGTTTGTGTACAAAACCTTCTGGAGCATAAAAAATAAGTGTTAAGTTCACTCCATCCAAATGCAAGTCAATAAACATTTCTCCCTCTATTGGCAGCATTCCCACCCTCATCTCCAAAAGACAGATTGATTAGATTTTCTGAACATTGATTTCATTCTGGTTTGAACCCTTTCACAGTTCATTCACTGCATGTTCTTTGGCAGTATTGGCACTTACACCCAACTAAAACACAATTTATGACTCCGGGCAATTCAGCAAAAGATGTCCTGTCTTGGAAACCTAATTTGTATGTGCATTGATGTATCAATTATACTTGCAGATGCTATGAAATCTAAAAACCAATTCCCAGGCATACCAAATATATTCATTAATTCAATACTGCATGAACCAAACATTTTTTGTCCAAAGTAAAATGTCAGTGGGAAAATTTATCTTTCATTAATCATTCCAAACAACAGAACCCTGTTGCACAATTGATCATAAATCTGTGTTTCCTCTGTTAATTCTTTACAACTTACACCACACTAACTAATCCCCATGATCAAATTTTGAATTTCTCTCCCTTGCTTTGATATATTTTGCCATCCCATCTTTAATTAATAATAAATTATTTTGTTGCCTATGTGCACCAGACTACTTTTGACCAACATAAATCTTCTATCCCAATCATAAATCTTCTTATTTTATCCCAATCAAAAGGTTACCATACACTTCCTTGCCAAGACCTAAACAGGTCATCTGCACCATTTGCAACTTGAGTGCATGTGACATGATTACTTAACATGTGGTTTACATTGTCTTCCTGCCCCTTACCATCAGATCAGACAGGTGTAACTAATGTCATCCTCCTATACATAATACAGTGTTTCTGCTTGAGATCCCTTTGATCAAACTAAAATCAGTTTTGGAATGAAGAAACAACAAAACAATGAAAGTGTCTTTGCTTACAGGACTTGGCAAGCATAGCACTCAATACTACTAACTAGTCACTGAAGACTCTCTACCCACCTATATAAATGACCCTGTCACCAGTCAAAGCCCCCATGTGTATTCCCAAACTTTTGCAAGTCTTTGCCACCATTGCTGTCTTACCCAATTGCATCAATGCAATTGAAAATGTAAATTGGTTATCATTCTATACATACTTCTGTCATAGTGAATAAGGTGATTTAGACATCAAGTAACACTCCAGGAAGATATCACGAGTAGATTTATCTATCATCCTAGATCCTACTGGAGGTCTGCTCCCTATAGTTATGGTACATTTACTACTTCCTAAACTGAAGAGCTGAATCTGATAAACAATTTACAATGGACCTCGGGACACTCGGTAATGGATTAATGAACAAGGTCTAATAGTATAGGGTACCATTCAAAATAATTACTTCATGAAATGCTTTCAAGATCTGATGTAATAACTACTCGTAAATAATTTCATATACTATTCCCTTCAGAACAGAAATTGCTTGCACAATAATTCATCTCTCAGCAATAGCATCCCATTGATAGATGTGTTGTTTGTGGGTCTTTCTCAAGAGTATGTGTCAACATGGTCAAGGTTGCAATAAATCTAAAATAGCATCAGTATCTACAGAGAAATGAGGATAATGGTACATATGACCAACACATGACCAGATAGTTTACATCACTCAGTTGCTGAACCTTAGGATCATGATGGATACAGTTGGCTACACTGTTTCACAAAATCAGTGAGGTGGGTAATTGTGGTTCTACCTGACCACAGTAGACAAGGCCATGGTGACAGGCCCATTCATTACACTGATTTTATCCATGCTGTCCTTGTATATATAAAGTTTTATCTCACATGTTGCAAAGTGTGACCTATCATTCAGTACACTCCTGACCCAGCCTGCTAGGAAAATACCCCTTAAAGTACAATGTACATACACACTAACTGACAATATGCTGCAATGGACTTTGCTAGTGTTTACAGCTTCAGCACATTTATGAATAATGACATGCTGGAAGTATGTCATATATCATTTATCTCTGAATTTGAGGTTTTGTAAATCTGATAATCAGTATCTATGACTGTATTACGGAAGATCAGAATTGTCCCTATGCTCTTTGTTCATCTGCTTGGCCAGAGTATTTGAATTATATGAGATATAGATAATGATTAAAATGAAAACCCAGGTCATGGCTAAACTTAGAAACTTAAAGTAGAGGTCAAGCTTAGATAAAATTTGTCAACACAATGAGGAGGGCATATTGTGTCTTACAAACATGTTTTGTAGCTAATGGCATTTCATGCATCAGTTATTCTTGGAAGTCAATATAAACAATCTACACCTTTTTCCTTGTGGAGTGAAATAGAACGAAGAAGATTCAATGCCTGCTACTATAGTTTCATTATGTTAATCATCCCGTAGAAATTGCCTGTCTATATTATCAATAGCATGGAGAGGGAACCAGTTCATTTAATCAGATATCCTAGCTAGTGGCTTCCTAAATGTTTAAAGACAACCAGTTTACACTATTACTTCAGAGAAAAATGTTTTGGTTGTTAATGGAACTGAGAAGGAAATTCATATACCCTATCAGCTATAATTAACTTTGTGAAAATCTATCATACTGGTGTTAATAAACATTGAGGTTAACGTCTTGTCAAAGTTATATAGTCATTGGATGACTGAGACGATATATAGGAATGGGATGAAATCCATAGTATATTACTATATTGATATTTTGGAACAAACCCAGAACATGGACTCCATACAATAAACAGAGAGAGAGAGAGAGAGAGAGAGAGAGAGAGAGAGAGAGAGAGAGAGAGAGAGCATGGCTCTGTTACTTGTGTTTAGAAACTTCTAACAATATTTTCACTTCTCTGAACATCTTCCATCTGTTTTATCAGACGAGTCTCTTACTAAACAAATGTATATAGGAACAACAAAACATTAATTTCCTTCAAAATGAAGAAAATATACTGACTGGTAATTTTTTATTCTTTAATTATACAACCCTGCATGTACCATTTGAAGTGGTGTGGAGCATGTGTTCCACTGGTGGTTGTTGCAAAATGCTGTTCCTAGAGGAATTCAGAAATCCTTAGCGCATGTGAAATACATCTTTTTCCCCATTTAGTTCTGCAGTGGGTTCAATCAATGTAGCTATAACAGAAGGTTGAGCCAGGTCTTGGTTGCAGCAATAATATCTACATCAACCTCAACATTTTATATGTATCTGTAAGCATGCACAGGCACAGTAGAATATAAATGGAAAGCAAATTTACTGGTACATCTACAGGAATTGGTTGTTTGTGTTGGCTGGTGTTGATTGGATTATATCCGCTTACTTCATTTATTTCTTCTATCTCACTGAATAAGCTATAGACTGAGACAAGAATGTTGAAAAATCTTTCCCTACTTAAAACAACTAACACTCCTGTTTTTCAGTATGATGTTTTCAATATCCTTTGAACTATATTCAGATATCTCCATCTCTCAATTTACATACACAAATCTATGCAGCTGAGCATCTTTAACATTGTCATATTAAAGCAAAGAAACTTGTTGTCAACAGGGCTGTCTGAAATTATTGTGAACAGAGACAGGAGTCAGAAGTCCCCTTTTCAATGAATCAGTGTCCTGTACATGTAACATTACTTCTTCAAACATCTTGACAAGACGAAGCCATTTCTTTTAAGTCAGTGACAACAATATGGCATTTAGGGGTAGGCACTATGCCATCTAGCTTCATCCTGTTACGATATATACAATGTGACAATAATCATACATTGCTCCTATCTTAATGACCCACAGAAAGAATTTGTATATTTATAACCCCCCCCCCCCCAAAAAAAACATTGCAAAGAAAACTCCATCCTTTAAAACATATCAAAACTGACTGCTGAAACATTTGATCTTTTCTTGAGTGCTAAAGCATACATTTCATTAATTTACTGATTTTGAATTAAATTCTAAGAATGTCACATGGAATTTCACAAATAAGTATATTAAGGAAAGAGGATTATAGGACTGCAGATCTAGCAATCTGTTTGTTAGATCCATTTCATTTTCACATTGTTTTGGGATTAAATTGATTAAAATCTTCAAACATCTTGCCTTATAGTACCCTAATTTTAGTCTTTTTCAGAGCACTGTAAAACTAAAATGTACCAAATTTGTCCTGTAATTCTGGACTATAATTAATGACAGAAAATTTCCCATGTCATTTCAGCTTTGCATGAGTCTTGTCATTTGATATATATATATTCACAAATGTACACCTTTCACCTTATAAATAACTAGAAAAAAAAAACCTATTGACTTTTACGTCTTAAATGCTGCATATCATTATTTATATTATCCTCTGTATTGTACACATCTATACTTGCCAATACACCCAGTAGTCCTGCTGGGATATTTCAGAATAAATCACCAATTTAGAATATTATTTTCAATTAATTCTTTAACTCTGATTTTAAAGATTTAATTACAGTCTGATTCTTGAGATTTACTGAGGCCTCAAAACCAAAATACCATACCAAATTGGATTTGAGAAAATGAGGAGTGCTGTCTGGTTGTGAAAGTTTTTCAACAAAACAACCTTATCAGAACATAAGTACATCAGCCATTTTATTGGACCGATTTTATGATTTAAAACTGGTTTAATTTGTTTAGACTTGTAGATATTTTTACCTTGAATTGCAAATGTGTTGAAATTTATTATTTGAATTCTGAATAAATTTAAAGAATTTTCCTGCTTTACCAGACTAATGAATTTTAATATAAATGTATATCCTTGTCTTAAAATTTACAATGCATGCTGATAATTAACATATTTTTCATAAGACATACCTACTTATGTACTGATTTATAATTAATGAATTCTAGCACTTTTGAAAATATGTTTGTTTGCCATACTTATATTTTAAAACTTGTTTTTCAAAATTAATAATGTCCACGCGACTTAAACATGTGCAAATAAACAACTTCAGATAGGTTTAGCACAGAAACATTTTCAAATTACTTTTGTACTGCTGTGCAAGCATTGTAACAGCAACTTATCAGTTTAAATAGCTGCTGACTTTTCAACTGCTGAACTAAGACTTTGAAATAACCATGAATAGTGTAATACATATGGATTTTCTGTGTGTTTACTTCAAACGCACATCCTTCATTTAAGATCACAATCTCTTTTTGTGGAAAATATCAAAATGACTTTGCAACTAATTGCTGTAGATGTGTCCGTGTCTTACCTTCTCGGAGCATGCCCACTCGTAAGCATTTCTGAAATCGACATGCCTGGCAAGCTTTTCGCCTTCTTTTGGTAATTTCACAATCACCACTGGCAGGGCAAGAATATTCAATGTTTCCTAGAAATAAACATAAGAAAGAATATTCAATGTTTCCTAGAAATAAACATAAGAATATTCAATGTTTCCTAGAAATAAACATAAGAAAGAATATTCAATGTTTCCTAGAAATAAACATAAGAATATTCAATGTTTCCTAGAAATAAACATAAGAAAGAATATTCAATGTTTCCTAGAAATAAACATAAGAATATTCAATGTTTCCTAGAAATAAACATAAGAATATTCAATGTTTCCTAGAAATAAACATAAGAATATTCAATGTTTCCTAGAAATAAACATAAGAAAGAATATTCAATGTTTCCTAGAAATAAACATAAGAAAGAATATTCAATGTTTCCTAGAAATAAACATAAGAAAGAATATTCAATGTTTCCTAGAAATAAACATAAGAAAGAATATTCAATGTTTCCTAGAAATAAACATAAGAAAGAATATTATTTGTTATTCAATGTTTCCTAGAAATAAACATAAGAAAGTATATTATTTGTTATTCAATGTTTCCTAGAAATAAACATAAGAATATTCAATGTTTCCTAGAAATAAACATAAGAAAGAATATTCAATGTTTCCTAGAAATAAACATAAGAAAGAATATTCAATGTTTCCTAGAAATAAACATAAGAAAGTATATTCAATGTTTCCTAGAAATAAACATAAGAAAGTATATTATTTGGTTCACACTTCTCTCTCTTTCCTCATGTTTCAAATTCACAGAATTCTGAGTTATTATAATGTAAATATAGTAAGTTAATAAATAATAAATTTTTAAGTGATATATGGCCGAAATAATTTTTACAATATCAACCCTTCATTATTCATCATCACATGAATATCTAATCATATTAATATAATATAATAAAACCTGTAATTTAAGTATCTAATATACAAAATAAAAGGCATTTAAAACTGGAGACAGCTATCCTATAATACTTCTGTAACAACTATGAGTTATACTATCAGTGACAGATAAAAAAACTACACTTCATAAATGATCTGAAAACTTCTATTGTGTTTGCTGGAAATCAAATCACTATGCACCTAAATACACTTTGCAGACTAAGACACGATATGATTATCATCATTTTTTGGACATGCTAGCTAGTGCACATATCGCTTAAGTTTGATTTTCAAACAAAGTACAGATAATAGCTAGTTGTTTAATTAATAAGTTCACATACACAGAAAGAGTGCACATCAATAACGCATTTAACTTTACAAAATTGTGCATCTGAATTATTAAAATTATCGGTTAATGCAAATGAATGAACACTTCTGCCAATCAGAAGTGCCAGCCTTCAGATTTGAGACTCCCTTCACATATTGCATAATTCTGTCTACTAATGTAAATTGAGGTATCAATTTGGGATACTACAGATTATGAAAAATAAGTGAAAGTTGGTGGTATGGTGGTACAATCAATCTGTGGACAAATCGACCTGAATTCTTAATTTGTCAATCTGTCTCCTGGCTTGACATGGTGTCATATACAATCCCATAAATGTTCTCTTAAGTATTGTACCAATAAACTGCAGACAAAACTCTTTTATAAATAGTGTAGAGGATTAATTTTGTTCTAAAGTTTATATAAAGCAACACTTCAACAAATATAGCTTTACCTTATATATATAATCATATGAATTTGTCATTTATGGGTTTTATAAGTTTATAAGTTTCCAAATCTGATCATGATGTGGTCTGTATTCCGTTAATCTGTTGTCCAAAAAACTGCTTTATCTCAAGTCATTAAATATTTAAGAGTTTTATGCAAGAGGTAAGTACATTTAAGTCAATTTCAGATGTATCCAACAGTAGTCTGTCAAGGTTACTGGTTCAGATGCACTACAGGTCAGATTTAATAGGCTCAAATCATGACCAAAAAAGGGTATAACTTCTAAGTCTCTAAGAATAAAATATCATTAACTAGGGCTTAGAAATAGGCTATATGTTTTACGCAATAGGCAGTTTCTTTTATACCATCATACGTTCATACACATGGTTTATACGTACAAAGCTTATTTATAGAATTTTGTTTTACGTCATTCCATTCAGGCTGTGCAGTAGTAGCTGGCTTGTCATAAACAATTAAATCACACTAGCCTGAGATATAATTCCACTGATTATGACTTATCTGCCAAAACTACACACGACCAATTTGTAAGGAAACCCCCAAAGATAACTGCCTTTATTTCTTTTTTACTTTGTTGCATAAAAATCATATTATCTGCTGCATTTCAGGAGGAGAATACCTATCATCCCTATAAACACTTGGTGGTATGTAAATTAACTTCCTACAACAACAGATTCCAATGCCAAATTCATCAATATTTTATTCTTGCATCTGGCAATAACATTCCAATGTACAAATGTGTGCAAGTGCATATTATTTAGCCAAGGGGGTTGGAAATCAGGCAAAAACTATTTGGTCTTTTAGACTGACTGTCTGTTTGTCCACAATTTTTAAACTTGAGCATAAATTTTGAACTCAATGAGACAATTCATACATGAACTCGCTGAATTGAAAGATCAAATCTGCCAGATAAAGGTCAAGGTTAAATTTTGTGCAATAACATTGGCCAAGGTCAGAGATGTTTTATACACATCTTGTTTTTCTTTTAATCTTTTATCTAGATACAAGGGCCTGCTATATTAAAAAAAACCCAACTAATTCTTTTAAATTTGTATTCCGAAGATCTTTTTTCCTGCATAGATTTGCAAGGTTGCCTTGACATATATATGATGATAGGTTTTTATGAATAATTTTGTACATTTATGTTTTATACAGTGAAGAACATATTGAACATTTGTAAAAATTATGTTTCACTGATACTAAGAAGGTAATTAAGATTACAGAATACAATTTCAGGGAATATTTACGATATATAGTGTATGAATGATTCAATACATGACAGAAATAAATACTTGAGTTCAAATACTAGCTGGTACCTGTATCATGAACAGGTGTAAAAAGAAAAACCTCACACACTCATGTCGATATAAATCTGGGTCTTTCCCCCGATTATCATTTAGTAAGTAATACCCAGGTACATTTAATGAACATATTCTGTTGAATTGCAAATAAACCAGTTGGCCCTATCGATTAATTTCTAGAAGTCTTTTAAATTCCTTATATAGCAGATTCAACTTAGTGCTACAATGTACAATTTATACTCCAAGCTTTAATTGAATGCTTTTTAGCTATGTCACAGACATAGCCATACATAGCCTATTTCAATGTAAAATAGAAGGCCAATACAACTCCATCACTGGAATAGCTGAATTCTATAAAAAGCTCCCCCACAATCGATAACATTGCCTTTTCTGGAGAGGCCCTAAGGGGGTCATGTTGAGTTCAGTATCCTTTTATAATGATGAGAGAGGCCTTACAGTGTGTAATTGATGATGGCATCACAAGAAATATATCTCAATGTTGGATCTGTCACTGAACTCTGGTCCAAAAGTTTAAATACCACTGACTTAATATGTAGAATATATGTAAAATATCATTATTCCTGGAAATGAATGTACACTTAAATAATACATAGTAATATCTTAGAGATTGTTTCATAGACATATATCAATGTCATATCATATAATACAAAAAGTCCAGTTCTTTGGTATATTCATTTTCTTCTTTGGCAATGAAAAAGATACAATAAAGAAAGTAAGTTCTATTTCTTTAATGGCCTTTCAAGCTCGGAGAGAAAAATAACCTCCAATGTCTTATAATATACCTTCCATTATGATGAAACTTAATATGCAACTGTAACAAGTGCTTTAAAGTCTTTACAATTATTTTTTCTACAATGAGATTTCCTATCTGTAATATCAATAAAGTGCATCGCTAAGGTACATGATACACAACTATATGTATAGGAACATGATGCATATCTCAAGATCCATAAGTAGACCATGCAGGTTTGATGGAGCTACCTGCCTTACAGTGTGCAAGATATGATCCAAACACATTCTGACTGTATAGCCATACAATTCTAAATGAGGTCACACTGACCTACTTTTGCCAACCCCCCCTCCAGACATGATTTGAGTATGTATGGCCATAAGATTCCAGAAGGAGGCACATTGACCTATTTTTGTATCATGACACACCTGTCCACCAAGATGTGCCAGCTGAGATTTGATAGTCCTAGGTGTGGTATTGTGAAAGAAGAAAGCCCACTGGCACACCATAACACAGCCAATGTTAATGATTATTAAACATTATTCCATGGCTGTTACGAATTCTTGATTGACAAGAAATTGAGTTATTGAGTTATGTGGAATGGGATATTACAATATTTTATCCAAAAAAAAAAAAATTAAATAAATCTAACTGTAATGTCAATATAAGCATTTTAAAAATGTTTTAAATTTTTTTTTTTACATCTAGTTTTTTGCTGATAATTAACACACAATGTTGTACAAACAAATTCTCATAACATGTGGTATTCAATTTGTTGTCATACTTACATTAAAAAAAAAAAAACACATTTAAGGCAAATTTCAAAATATTGGAGGAAATAATACCAAGAATATAGTTTTTCATTTTGTTGGTAACAGAATTTCAAAAAGAAAATGGTCTGATATAAAATTAAAAATAGAAATCAGAAAACTAATGCATTTTATTTAGCAAAATAAAAGTTAATTTCCTGTTTTTGCTTTTAATATCTTAAACAAATTGTAATGTGTTGCAGTTGCAGACAATGTTCGTATCAATACTGATAAATATAGTACGTCAAATTCCGTGAGTAATGAATGTATAAAGAAGAAAGAACCTTAGTTTTGAAAATACATGAGGGTTTGAACTGCAATATATGCATATTATTATCATATATATGTCCTCTGGTACATTTGTAAATATCAATTCCAACATATCTTGTCAAAAAGTTCCAAATTTTTCTTTTCTTTTAGGGATCATCGAATTTTGTTGGGTTTGTGGTTTTTCTTCTTCTAAAATTGTTTGATTTTCTTATCTAAAAGTAACCCCCCCCCCCCACTCCCCCAGCAGATTTGTAAACCAAATAAATTTTTTTAAAAACTATTGCCTAAATGATAACAACAAGTATTCATGTTATGTTTGTGAACATGGCAAAGTTCAACTGTGACAATATAACCTTTTAACCTTGACTTTTAATCAACTAAATGCATTAGCTTTGACTTTGACATGTTTGATTAAAGGGAAAGGCAACCCTAACCACATTGTTGCTTTTATGAATAAAGTATTACTTACTGATATCGTAAATGACAGTATTTAACAACAAAAATCCTTGCTTAACGACTAAATCAATATTATGGTAATCTATCATATATTTTAAATTACCCGCCGCTAAGAGAGCAGCCATTGAAGTTTAATTTATGATGTCACACCATCGGTTCCGGTTTACTTTATCAGTAGCACAGTAAACATAACAAGTCACGAACAGTTAAGTTTCTTTTCACACTCCCCCCCCCCCTTTTTTGCATTAGTGCAATTAGCAGCTTGACAGGAAGACATCAACCTATTTATACCTAAAATCTACCACATGCACATCTTTGATGATCTTAGAACTGTTCAAAACTGGAACAGACAGCCTGATGTCAAAACTATTGATTTTTTTGGTCTTGAATACAAAAGAGTTCCACATCATGGCAGGAGATTTCAATTTTTTATGTTTTCAAATTAGTACTGAAGCTTATCTAGGCCGTATATCAACAGAATAATTTGACAAATTTTGATCATATAATTAATCCTATCATTTATTATGTAAAATATTTTTGGGTTGCCTTACCCTTTAAGTTATGACCATTCATATACAAGGTGTGGAAAGACAGACTAAAAACAATTGCCTCCTGATCTTCGACCTTGAAAGCATAATTATCAAAATTACATGTTATTCATCCAAATTAATAAACAACATTTGATCTAGTTCCAAGTCTCAACTACTTGTATCATAAATTATATAACTGAAATACACATATAGGAGTATGAAAATAGAAGATATATTAGATGAAACAGAAACTGTAATATCACACAAATTTAGAACTTTTTGATTAATCAATCCTTCTGCCACAAAATATAGTCCCTGTTAAACCCTTTCAAAATTTGAATTGACACAATATTTTCAACTGGATAGGGTTCAGTAATAGATGTGCGATACATGTATGTTCGCACCAATGGGATCAGTATTGGAACCTGGCAGTAAATACTTAGAGATCAAAGTGAGGAAGTACAAGTAAATCAATATACTTGGTATGACAAATATCAATTTCTAGCTCCCTTAAAGAAGTTAGCTCCTGAGCTTTTGAGCACAACTGCACAGGATGCTACAACTAACTGTAATATCTGCTCCACATCCATAAATACAATGTACTATAATATGGCCATCAGTAGATGGAGTATGAGAGGTTTTGAATTCGTATGTACAATAACCATTGTATGGCAGTGATTAAAGGTGTGAGGAGTATGTCAGAACATCATTAAACAGTAGGTGCATGTAGGAAATGGTAACATGTCTCCTTGGTATTCTCATTTTCTACAGAATGCCCAAAATGCTATACAACCAAATGAGTGAAACTGCTTACACATACTGTGAAGATAAGCAACAGAACAGATCAAAATCCCAGTGCATGCACATCTACTCAGTTTTTAATGAGGAATGAACAACAGCAATTACCACAAATAAATTCAAAATAACACATCTTAAGTGCCTCTGGATTAGCATTGGCTTCATCTCAAAAACATTCTCATACTAGAGAGATGCTTCTGTAGCCTGAAGTGTCTACATGATCATGTGAAACTATCTACTCACCAGGCCTGTCGTCTGTAGAAAGCAATTTCCAGGGTGTGGGGGGAAACCTTAATCTTGATCATGGACAAACTCTCACTGACTTCTATGTGAATGTGAGTTCCAGAAAATTAACAAAAAGTGGAGGTGATACCCCCCCCCCCCCCCCTCCCCTTTCCTATAGGACTGCTCAATATTATATTACCCTCTGGTTTATACTAAAGCATGTATGTATCTAAAGGATTAAATCAAAGTCTATGACAGATAGAGTGTTTTCTCTTCTCTGGAATTCATGTAATTATTTACACTTATCTAGGCTTTACAAATCTGGTTCTCTTTTCCACATTCAGAAAAACTTGGGACTATTAGCTTTTATGACCTCATGCAACCTAGAAATTCAAATCATTCCTTTCACTCTTTGTTCCTGATCTGAAAAAATGTATGTAAAAAGCCAATGATAAATTTTATGGATCTGGCTATTTTCCTTGACCCTGATTTTAGTAATCAATAGATAACAACATCATTTCTTGTAATCAGTTGACAAGGGTGAGCTTTCAGACTTTTTCATTGGATATTTACTTACTACCATACTGGCATTTTTGTCCTTTGATATGTTCCCAGTACAGGTAGATAGAAGTTCCCAAAAAGGTTCCCTAGTACAGCAATATTGATCACAGAAAACATGCTTAGACAGTTGAGCCTTGTCATGAAGCTTATATTGATATTGAACTCTTAACAGTTGGGTAGTTTGATCAAATGAAGATTCCAAGTACAAACAGGAAATGCTGTTGTTCACCAGATATAGTTACCATTCCATCTAACTGAGACAACCTAAAATACCATAGAATACTAAATGAATGCACTTCTGAGATTGGTAACATGAAGCCATTCTAAATGATTGCCAATCACTGCAGCATCATTATTCACAATAAAGTCAAGGCATTTTAAGTTTTTTTAATTACTCTTAACAGAAGATGGATAAATTTGTGATTGCACAGCATAAAGAGCTGGCGATGAAACAACAAAACATCTAGACTTCCAAACCAAGCAGCTGTACACTGTTACATGTACCTGTTGTTGTCTGACCTGAAAAAGTATGGGTATGTTTGCTTTGCATTTCAAATTCACAGGAACTATGTAAAGGTCCAAAGATTATCAATAGTTCCATTCAAGTCTTTGTCCCAACAGTAAGCTATTAGATACACATGTTATTTGTGTAGTCTCTAAAGGGCATCTTGGCACATCTCGTGTTACAAAACAAAAGAATCAAAGCTTAATTGTATCTAGACTAATAGGTAAAATTATGTTGTAGGTGCCGAGTTAAAACTGAACTTTTACCACAAATACTGGACCGTATAACAATGTAAGATTTTGAGAATTTGATGAAGGGATGAAATAATGGGACCACCACCCCTAGAGAACACCGCCTTGCAGCAGATGAGTAATCATTATCAGACATTATCTTGCTTGTCATCTGTCAAATTTAATTTCGTCTGAGGTGATTTTTTCCATCTAGAATTTCATTTCTGGCACCATCAAATTGACATTTGACTAGAATAATGTGAAGCAATAGATTCTACAGTGTCACAAATAAAACAATAAAATAAAACACTCATTCATATTTATGCCACCTATTTGAATTTCAAGTAGCTTTAAGTTGTCACAATTAATTTATGATAAACATTTATTACCTAGACAAGTTACCATACGCCTAGAATGTCCTAACTACCTCAGAAATCATTTGGTTTGTAAGTTGGATTAGTGAACAACTTGCATATATATACCATTTAAATTTTAAAAAAAACCAAACAACAATTCATAAAATTGTTTCTTTTTAATATGAAAATGTGCCTGTGTTGGTGTGCATGTTCTACAATTTGATTTATATAATGCATAAGCACCTTTGTGTTAAACTGCTGAATTGTAAGTTGCAATAACCCATTTGAGTAATCTATCGTACCATTTTAATTGAATGAAATGAGGCATAAGTAATGACCTAGATAAATTACTCAAAAAACGTAAGAGTTGTTGTAAGACTTAAAAAACATTTCATGATACTTTTTGGCACTGGAACAATATCTTTTTACGTTAATCGGTCATGGCTGACGCTCTTCCCACTGTACGGGTCTGTCCAGATATGCTTACCCACGTCATTTAACTCATTGTCTTGAGTAACAATAATTGGTCCCATGAAATTAACTTGCATAATTTAATATATTGCAAAGCCCCAACTGAGCTTAAGCCTTGGTTTATCCATACCCTTACAAGGGGGAATGACGTATGCTTTTTTTTCAATTTTAATCTGGGTAGCAATCTACTTTAAGGCTATCAGAATTCTTTTGAGTCTTTGAGTCAAAATAAGGCTGTGTGAATAATAAATTCTTTAAAAAAATAACATTTGATAAGGTGCGATAATCTAGCCTGAACATGTCCAAACCAAACAATGATTTAAGTTCCACGAAGTCTAGCTAGCTTAAACTGCCCCTAGAATCAAGATCCACAGTAAACTTTAATCTCAGGATACTTAATGTGTTTTTTTTAAAGATTATGGTCTGTACTATAATTTTATCTAAAACACAGTTTGCAAGAAACTACACAAGGACAGTCAATGACCTACTTGGATAATAATTTGAGGTGACTGGTGTTTGCCATTACAGTATTACAAATGCACTACACAATCAAGTAATTCTGTGTATTACAGTCTATGGTATAAATGTTATAATACTGAGTGCACATATCCTACTAAACATAGTATGAGTTAACAAATGGGATGAAAACACTTCCTCCTATTGACAAGTACATTTCTTATTCACCAAATCCTGTATCTAGTTGAAGTGTCTTCTCTACAACAGGAGTTTATATCATCATCTTCACCTTTCATCAGACACATAGCTTTGTTTTTCAGGGAGGGGGGAGGGGGCAGGAGAAGAAGAACATTGTGAAGATTTTCCAAATATATTTATATGTAAAACTTTGATCCCCTATTGTGGCTCCATCCTACCCCCGGTGGTTATGATTTTAACAAACTTGAATCTGCATTATGTCATGGAACTTTCATGTAAATTTGTACTTTCCTGGCCCAGTGGTTCTTGATAAGAAGATTTTCAAAGATTTTTTTAACTATGAAATCGCATGCAAAACTTTGGTCCCCTATTGCGACCGCAACCCCACACTATTTTTGAGATTATCTCCCTGAAGAGGGCATGGCTCTTCATTTGAACAAACTCAAGAGCCCTTCACCTAAGGATGCTTTTTGCCAAGTTTGGTTGAAATTGCTGGAGAAGTTGAAAATGTTAAGTCTACAGACAACGGACAACAGCCGGTCAGAAAAGCTCATTTGAGCTCTCAGCCCATGTGAGCTAAAAACCTGAACAAGTATGTTGTAATAAAAAAAGTGGATCCTAATAAATAATTTTTCTATCTGAATACTTAAAAGTCCCATAATTTGGATAAATAGACTACTGCCCATCAATCATAATTGACTGAATAGTGGACTCAGCTTGTGACCATTGCCAGGAGCTATGAAATAAGTTCCAGCATTGTAAAGGCCTATTTTTAACTTTCTGCTCCACATTTAACCTATCTCTTTAGTCCTACATGTCATCTTCTTTGGGTCAGTGTCTAAAGTTTGTACCTACTTTATCAGGTGTACAGTTCAAACACCTAAATATAGGCCAGTGGGTCAGCTGAATTGTGTATATTTATGGATATATTCATCTCAACTTTCGAAAGCATGCTAAGTGGTGACAACCTCAGGTTTCATTTCTTTAAAAGCAGAAAAGCATATCTGACCCAATCATCATAAAAGTTGTAATATATATATACCTGTCAACTAGCAATAGGAGACAAGGACATATATCTATGACAATAATTTATCCAGATACTACCCACTTGGTATGACACAGAGAAACTCCAAGGACATGCTGTTAACATGGATAATGGCCATAATAGCACAATCTCTTTTGTATACCTATGGTTTACAAAATAAATGATGCTTGAAAGCCTACAATGTGTCAAGGTCCTTAACCCTTTGTGATAAAAGAACAGCTACTGTCCTCATCACAGACCAACAGCTAACCAATACCTGTTAGTAGTTTCAAGGATCACATCTATAGACTACATACCTTGGATAGTTCTTTTGAAGAATGCTTTACAAGCTTCACATGAAGACACCCCATAGTGGTAGCCAGAAGCCACATCACCACACACCAAGCAAAGTCTCTTGGGCAATTCAATGTTCTCCTGATCACAATTAATGGAGTTTGTGATTGAGGTGGCAATATTGTTAATGAAATCTAATTTGCTTGGGTCAATAGGAGATGAACTTTCATCGATGCTGCAGGGGGATATGTTGCCACTGTTGTCAGCACTGTTGCCTTGGTAGGAACCATCTGATCCATAATCATCATTGTTGTAGTCTGCAAAGACGTCACGACCGAAGCTTTCTTCCAAGGACAGGGAGTGGCCACAGCGACTGAGACCTAAGGGGCTCCCTGGCTCCATCTTTATAATATCGACATCCATCTTGAAACCCTGGAAGTTTGGAAGTAGTTGAATATCAAAGTGATTTTCCTTAGAGTTTCTCACCACACAGGAAGAAATTTGTCCTCAAATGTCCCAAAGTTCGGTGTCAAAGATACTGGAGCAATGCAAATTTGTTTTTTAAGCTGTATTCTTATTCTGTCTTTAATCACTGAAAAGATATAAATGGCATAATACATTTTCAATGTCATATTACAATAATAGTAAAATTGATTTTTAAATACTTTGAATTTGCGTCAGTGCATATCAAGAGAATATTACCCCAGTCAAGTGTAGTACAAGATAGATTAATCAGCATTGGATCAATATCATAAAAATGAATTGACGTGGAGGCAGAATGCCGAACACTGTGTAGTATTTATTGTCTGCTTTATATGCAGAAACACAAAATTATTGAGATCCATAAAAAAAATATTCTTATGTGTCTTTGAACACATTGCATTAATACAATGAACCATTTTTCATTGATGCTGAAGTCGAGTATCTGGGTTTACAGAACAAAATCCCCTTATCATGCTTATTTTTACTATATGTTCTGACTCGTTTCAAAAGATATCTACAAACACATAAATAATACACATGAACTTCAGGGAGCAGATCCTGCAGACAATTAACACTAAAATGTCAGATAGAATCACACTGCATGCTCCTCCATGCTTCTTACAATGACGCAAGAAACTACCAATCATGTAGATATCATTCATTTTTAACAAACATCTGAATGATAATACATGTATCCCTTTTTTTTCTAAAACCTAATTTTGAATCCAATATAGAAGATCTGCATATATCACATGGTTAACCAGTCAATGGCTATATGTGTAGATATATATTTTCTACTGAACTATAGTACCCAGACTAATAAATCTTCATTACAGTAAATCTGTGACAATCTTATTCAATATATGGTATTCAAGATTATAGATGATAAAACATCACTTTCAACAGTAGTCACCAAACACTAACAGACAGACAATCAGGAAGCTCACTTAAGCTCGAGTTTGCTGATCTGTGCAAATAGTTTAGTCACCCTAGATTAACCACAAAAAGTTGATCCAGCTACCCTACCTTATAGAGGAATTAAAATATCCTTATTCCTACAAACTATTGATTGCTTTACAATGTGGGTCTTGCGCAATATCTGTAGTACATTTCAAGCATGGTGCAAACGTGACCTGATTTCTCGTAAGAATTTCATCATATCATGAGTGTAAGTCGCGAGATCATATCAGCTAACCAGGATGTTACTACAAAAGTATACCGGAAAATTTTTATGCATCATTGTACTTTCCATGCACCTTTCTACGTATATCTCCAAATGCATTACATGGACATTGCTCAGCTGAATGAAACAAATGTTCTTCCTTATTTAAAAGAGTTTTCCAAAACTCTCAGGGCATATCTGTATCTGTTCAGGAAACATTAATCATTCTCAGTGCTTTACCTAATTATACAAAGGCTTAGTGCTCACACACTTTATTTCTATCCATACAATACTAACAGCTAATTCTTGCATTTCGAATTCAAAAATATACTGGCATATCAATGAACAGGTATCTAAACTAGTACATGTAAATGTTTAACTCAAAAACAAGTTGACCCACATAAAATCAGCTGGCTCTTTGCATCAGCTGATCACACAGTTCACATGTGATATTTTCACCTGTCTACTACATTAACATTCAGCTTATTTCTTATCCAAAAATCCTACTGACCTGCTTCAGGTTAATTACAGATCCAGAACATTAAAAATAAAATCCAACTTCTCAGTATTTTTCACTATATTCAGCTCTACATTACACAAAAGACTCCTTGCTTCCAAACAATGCCGGCTACTTTGCCATGTGGTCTAGCAGTGTGCCTATTTCCTGCTCTCACTCTACCTTCACACAGGCGGCAGATTATCAAGTGCACAGCTGAGTGATCGCCTATCTCCACTAACATTACATATTTTATACTGTGTCACATGAATTTAAATGTGCTGATTTCAGGTGGTGGCCATTAGAGAGAAGGAAAAACACCTAAATCTGGTACATTGGGTAGTAATCAGAGAAGTTTGTTTATTCACCTCTAGAAATACTTTTGTACCTGTCAAATTATCCTGATTAAAGCCTTTGTAAAAGCGATAAAAGGTACACTTTAATTTCTTCTATAAATAGTATTTTCCTTGGATGCTGTTTATACTTATTATTTAAGTTTTGATTTCTCTGTCTTTAACCCTAGGAGCCTGACATATTTTCTTTTTGAACAGGTAAATATATAATGATATGATTATTGCGTGTCTTATTTTATAGATGGTATCATATGGGTTGCTATGAGAGAATTTATGTACTCCTGAATTTCACCCCAAATGTCAGTCTATTTCATTTTTATAAAGGTTTTTTTTTTAAACCTAAAAAGCACTTAAAACTAGAGAGTTACACAAATGTTTTAGGAAAGACAATCTTTTTCATGTTTCCTATAAACATGATAAATATTTCATTGGGAATCAGCTAATAGAATTGCTAGCTGCTACATGTACTGTGTAGAATGACTCCTACACAGGATGCAACAGATGATGATTAGATCACTCCTTAAAGTGGAACAGCATCAGTAACCAGATCAAACATGTGGGAAGTTGTCAACCAATCAATCTCTTATATAAAAAAAAACCCAACACCCTTTCTCTTCGAAAACCTTTTTAAGTGAAATCCAATATGTAATTTCACATAGGTGCTATTAATAATTTAGTATAATTGACAAAAGACAAATAGAGCTTGCATGATGTCAACATTAATACAGCAGAAGATGTCAAGTGGATTACCAATGCAGAACAATTTATCATATCATATTAATATTAGTCTTGCTTTACATGGAAACTTCCTTTTAATAAATTAAATATAATTATAAACATCAATTAAATTAACAAATTTACTTTCCATTACAGCATCTTCCCTGAGCATTTAAAGAAAGTCAAGTACACAGCCAAGCTTGGAAATTGCATCCCTACCCACTTCCTCCTGATATATAGGCATCTGCAGAGTCTATGAATACTGTCTTTGGGGAAGGTCCAAACATTAATTCACAAAGCATTTGTAGGTTTTGAAAAACCTACAATGTATTAGACAATTAAGTTATTATTTGTTATATAGAGAAAGTTTCATTAAAACAAATTTGTCGATCAGGCCTGCATTATACAATGCACTCATTCCAGATGGAGTAAATTATTTCTTACTGAACATTTCCAGTTGCTGAACCATACAGATATTTCGTTATTCATATATAATAATAGGAAAAACCCATATATAAAATCAAATAAAAGATTAGGAAATTTATTGTTGCATGCACACCAACTACTTAAACCTTAATCCTTCTGAAATATCAGTGAAACATCATAAGTTTTTTTTTTATCCCCTCCCCCCCCCCCATCAATTTAATTCCAGACCCAGTCATTTATGAGCTGCACATTTGTAAACTCCTTCTGCAATTATTCTTCTTAGTGACATACAAAGTTACCTCCCCATAGTTGGAATTGCAATGCTGCAAAATCAATGGGAAACTGTCCAGGATTGATGGACGTGGCCGACTCCCTCTGACAGAGACTGCCTTATTGTAGTGGGATTCTCCTCCAATACCGAGATCAATACCAGCTCGTAATAAACACCAATTAATAATGAAATGCTATGCACAAAATCAAGGACCTGTATAAAGTTACTGGCACTCAGTGACCTTATAAAATGTTTTAAAAAGTACTAAGATCTCCTAAATAAAGTCTCATTTAAATTGCAGGCAAAAGAGATGAAAATTTGTGGGGGAAAATGATAGAGTCTCTAAACTGTAATTCTTTTAAAATATAGAAATAATAAAACTCACAATTAACTCAAGTTAGATCCTTGAAAACTTGACCTCAAGTAGCAGAAAATTAAGTTCATGAGCAATAGCAATGACACATGATCTTGTATACTGAAATTTATGTCAAATATTTAAGTTGTGTAATGAAAAAGCAGAGATATACATGTCAGTTAATATGAAAATATCAGACCCAGCTTTGAAGATACAACACATTGATCCATGTGCTTCTTGTTCAAAGGTTTATTATTAGTGAAGTGCCTCATTCCTGCCTCTTCAAGATATTGATGAATTTCACTTTGGAATATCTCTCCATGTTTGAAATTTGTACCAAAATTAATTCATTTACATTATCTAATAAGGAATTTGTCAATTGCTTAATCTCACACATGCTTATTATTTTAGGACACACTGGTGGTATTTGTTCTAGTTCTCAGGCTGAACGAGGACTTTGGACCTGGGTTGACTTTAAAAAGGACGTAAATATATAAACTGATGAATTTTCCGTTTTATGTAACAACTTTAACAGGAAATGTACACCAAATGACTTCTTGCTCTGGAATATGTTAATTTATTTAAATCTTGCCAAAAGGAATGAAAAAAGTTTCAGATGTCTGTATAAAGTTTCTAAGTACAGTACTGTCGCTGACCTCTTATCTAAACTTAGATCATCTGACCTAGATATGCAGTGAAGTGTAACTTAAAACTTACATAACAGCAACATATATTTACAACCACAAAAGTATGTGCCATGGTCTCTGAAGTCTACATACCTATATATTATAATTAATTTCCTCATTACTTGTTTCTTACTCACAATTCCCATATCAAATTTCCACTCAAGGTCTCAGATTGTATTTGGTTTCTCATAGTGTGCTGAATTATTTGGGAAATATTGGTATTAGGTTGAACCAGAGGCAGAGATCATAATTACAATCATTGTACATCATACATATTTTCTTTGCATTTGATAATATGCTTAATTGTATCACACTCTCTTGTTGTTCATCAGTAACTAACTACTCACACTCAGTTTATCATCACACTCTCTTGTTGTACATCAGTAACTAACTACTCACACTCAGTTTATCATCACACTCTCTTGTTGTACATCAGTAACTAACTACTCACACTCAGTTTATCATCACATCAGTAACTAACTACTCACACTCAGTTTATCATCACATCAGTAACTAACTACTCACACTCAGTTTATCATCACACTCTCTTGTTGTACATCAGTAACTAACTACTCACACTCAGTTTATCATCACATCAGTAACTAACTACTCACACTCAGTTTATCATCACATCAGTAACTAACTACTCACACTCAGTTTATCATCACACTCTCTTGTTGTACATCAGTAACTAACTACTCACACTCAGTTTATCATCACATTCTCTTGTTGTACATCAGTAACTAACTACTCACACTCAGTTTATCATCACATCAGTAACTAACTACTCACACTCAGTTTATCATCACACTCTCTTGTTGTTCATCAGTAACTAACTACTCACACTCAGTTTATCATCACACTCTCTTGTTGTACATCAGTAACTAACTACTCACACTCAGTTTATCATCACACTCTCTTGTTGTACATCAGTAACTAACTACTCACACTCAGTTTATCATGCATGAGCTCCCCTAAGTTGGCACCAAAATACAATGGTATTTGATGATACAATGCCAAAAACCACTCGATCAATGACGCCCAGTTTTGTGTTGTGCATTTCATAAGCCATTCATTGGCACCATCTCCTCAGATAAACACATTTATGATAGAAGTCTATTAACCTTGCCAAGATACAGCAATGGCCAACATCTAATTGTTCCTCTAATGAAGCAAACCCAAAGATAAAATGGTCCTCAAAAGTCCAAGTTTGGTGGAAAAATCAATTTGCACCATAGGAAAACCAAATCATTTAATGTGTCTTGTACTCAAAAAAGGCTACCACGCAGCTGAAACCAGACATGTAATTACTGAAATGTTAACAAAATCATAATTTCTGGATCTGAAGTGCCCTAATATGAGTGAATACTTTCCACCATGATAGGAATGGTCACATTGAGAATGATTTATTCTAAAATCATTCATAGGTGTCACCCAGCTTTTGTCATTTGAAAAATGTTTAAAAAAAAATAAATGTCTTATTGAGTTTTGAAAACAATCTGCACAGTATAGGTGCTTACTAAACAATGGGACTTAGCCCTGGCAGCCATATAATATATACCACACAGCATCATTGGGGAAATAAACCTGCAATTAATTAGCCTTATACAGTCAGGTTACCACATCAGCACTCTGATGTGACCTAAAAACAATACTGCAGATAACAAATAGTACATGTTTCATTCCTCAAACAGAATTTTATTCTAGATTAAAATGATTAGCTAAAGAAAGATCATATTTTACAATCAAATCTATTATAACTGATCACACTAAATATATACAACCTTTTTAACAACTGGCAATAAAATTGGAGAGAAACTATCTCCTAGTCTGATTCCTTTGAACCATGGAGAGTGGTGGACTTGAGTATGATAATTACTGTCACGTGCAGGGGAGTAAAACTACATGAAATTTAGACACAAAGTTCAGAAATCACACATCTAGACCTCAGTTTCATTTCATTTGCATCTGAAATGACATTTTTAATGGGTTCACAGACATTTAAAATTCAAAAGAATTTATTTTTTTTATTTTTTTGTCCTATAGTTTCTTCTTAATGATCATTCTTAGCCATAAACATGATGCCAGGACAACTAATTAATGAGTTCTTAGTTCTGATGACATCTTGATAAATGCTTCAGTACTTCTCATGAACCCTCGATATACGTCTCTTATATTCATAGCAGAAAGGGGGGAAAAAAATCATTTAAGAAGCAGTGGTGGATCTTGAGGGTGTGGGTGGTTATGGAAATTGCAAAATAACTTATAAATTGCTTGCCATTTTGTTTTCACCCCTCCCTTTTTGTGAGTAAAAAATTAAGGTACGTACCCCCCCCCTCCCCGGAAAATCTTCCATCCCTAACAAAGAAATCTAAATCTATGATATACTGTAGTTAAAATAGTCAGCAGTCCATACATAATGACAAAGTACATCAAAATCAGAATGTTGCGACCAAATTATTAATAGCATGCTTAGAATAGCTTACAATATTTTGATTGTAAGTTATTTAAGGAATACTGTCAAATATGACACTAAAAAAATGTCCCTTAGCATATTCAGATGCAATAATTCAAAACTAACTTGTTATAAATTAATCTCATACCATGAACAATGCACAGTAAGTGCAATGACCCAGCTTATAAATGAAACCATTTTTTTCATCTCCATGGCCTTGGAAGAAAAAAAAATTAATTATATGCATTGTAAGAGTCAGTGCTCTGTTCATTGGTTAGTTAGTGAAAGGTAAGTGGTTAAAGATGAATAATCTGATATCCAGTGACATATAGGTCTGCTGTCTGCATGCACTGATTGCCATGGTTTTTATACCTACCTGAAGCATTTGATAACTGACATTGCCCTGTATGATTGTGATATATGATAGTGAGTAGCATCAACTCCCCTGGTATGAATCTCAGTTTTACGTCAATGCTTTGCTGTGAAGTACTCTCTACGCATTCACAAAACACCGCATAAATTCCATCCTCTACAAATAACTTCCACGCGCCTCTAATTGATGTGAAATATACAGATATATGTAATAACACATCCAATCACATTAACTTTCTTGCATTTTATTTGAGAATCCCACTAATGGTACATGCCAAGACACAAAATCCAATCCACAGCCTACAACAGAGCTACTAAATGACCAGTGGGTGAAATTCAGGATTTAGAAATAGCACAGGGGGAATCAATGGGCGTCACATATCAATACCGTTAGATTGAGCACAATTGGAAATGAATTCTGCCGTTTCCAATTAATGATCATCAGATAGCTGACATTATATTGTGGACCTGGGGGTTATCAAAGAAAGTGCAATTTAAAGCATGTACTACTACAATTCTATTGCATATTGTAGTATCTAAACTTATACTGTCAAACTATTAATATTAACCACATCCACTTCCTGTGTTTCTCCCAGACTTACTGTCAGGATCATCTGTACCATAACCAAACATATTCAAGGGGTTAGACTCACATAGATACCATTTCCATTCTGTAAATTCAACTACTTCTCTTCTGAGTTACAAAATTAAATCTACAAGTTTAACCTTTGACATTTAACACACAGTACCTTAGGACTTTTCTCATTTTCAAACAAATTTTGTCAGCCAGCATTTGGGTGATCACACTGAAATACTATGATGCATGAGACAACAAATATTGTGACATATATCATATGAAGTCGCACCTCATATGTGTCAAATTGACAAATGGTGTTTTCTCAGTCTGGCCAGTATCTATTCATATCAGCATACTGATTTGAATGGCTGAAGGAAAACAAACACTATGGTACTACATTTGTACTTACTGCATCTGGGTACTCATATCTGTACTGGTATTCACCTAATAGGGTCAAATAGCAAGATCACTTCACTACATGTATGCAAAGAAAACATTTCAAGGTCAAGAATTTGTTTACTCTTGATAGCTTGCCTCACTCATGTGGTCAGTTCTATAGATAAAGAAATGTCCAAGAAATTACAGATGGACGAACAATGGTCATAAGATTGCAAAAAATGTTTACTCTAAGGTGTCCCCACTATCTAGGATATATATTGGTAGAGTTTACCAAATGCAGAACTGCAGCTTTTTACTGCATCACAAGTCAAAGAGGCCCTGGATGGGACACATTGCTCACCTGAGTTACCTACCTTGCCCCCCCCCCCCCCTTGTTTTCAGCTGTTGTGGTTTTAATAGATATTTTTTTCAATCTTTACTCCCATGAAAATTTTTGACCCTAACATAATCAAACTTGAATTCATAAAACATGGTGATGCCTCAATACCAATATCATACAGTCCCTGAAACATTCTACTTTCCCATGCACTCCTTGAACGGTGAATGCACAGTGAGCAAACGGTGAACGCAATTTGGTGAACGCGGTGAGCACATGGTGAACGCAAAGTGAATGGTGAGTGCACAGTGAATGCAAAATAGTCTATTCATTAGTATAATGAATACAGATACAAAAGTTTCAAACTTGGGGAAAGGAGTAAATACATTCATTGACAATGTCTTTCATAAATATAGGCGTAAAATAATCAGAAATACTTGTCAAATCAGTTTGATACTCGGATACGAAGTGCATTGAAATGTAGCATCAGTTTTTTTAAAAAGTAAGATGGGGGAGGGGGCTGAAGGAAAAAAAATTTACTTGTCTTAAATTCTTGTCAAGTGAGACAAAATAGTAATAATAATAAATTGTGCCTTTGCCAAAACTTGAATATGCTAAAATGAGAATTCGGGTGTGTGTTAATATTAACTGAAACTGCCTCATTTCTTTAAATCTGTACGAGCACTCGTTCTTCGCTACATGTATAAGGGTTGAATTCATAACTGCAGGCTTTTATATTTTTCTCTCATTCAGAATTTCTCCCACTTTTTAACCAAACAATAGTTATGGTTTGTAATAATAAAAACGATTTATTCTATTCTTTCATATTGGTGAGTGATCTGCAGTTTTCCTTGAATTTTCACAGTTGATAATCCTGACATTTTTACTTTATAAGTTAAATTTCTGATATCATAAGAAAGTTTACTTTCACTCTTATGCACAAGTTTCTTTTTCATTTTTGACTTGCTATGAAAATCGATCCTTTCACTTTGGTGTTCCGAATGACAGTGAATGCACGGTGAACTCACAGTGAGTGCAAAACTGTAAACGGAAAGCGAACGAAAAAATGGTAAAGTAGAATGTTTCAGGGACTGTATATGACCTTGCTGTTCTGGAGAAGAAGATTTAAAACGATTTTTCTTTTTTGTATATAATGTTAAATTTGATCCGTATAATGACCCCAGGGTTCATAATTTGAATAAAAAACCTTGAATCCACACAATTTAAAAAATGTTTGCATTTTGATATCTTTTAGTGTGGTCCTGCTATTTTTTAAAAGAACTTGTTTTCAATAAAATTTTAAGTAAATTCCCATAAAAAACATTGATCTCCTATTGTGGTCCCACCCTCCCCTGGACCTGAATTAAACAAACTTGATTTTGAACTTATAACCAGAATATGCTTGCATGTTAATATGACTAGTTGTTGAGGTGAAGATTTTAAAAGATATTTCCATATAAATTTTCATGTGAGATTTTGATCCCCTATTATGGCCCCAACCTACCCCTGGGGTCATCTGAACAAACTTGAATCTGCACTACTTGAGGATGTTTGAATATCAATATGACTGATTATGGCCCCTCTGTTATGGAGATGAGTTTTAAAGATGTTTCCCCATGCATTCCCATGTAAAACTTGATCCCTTATTGCCAGCCTACCCCCTTCTTCTGGAGTCCACAATTTGAACAAACTTGAATCTGCTCTACCTGGGGATACTTGCATATTAATATCACTAATCATTGTTGCCCTGTTGTTCTTGAGAAGAAGATTTTAAAAGACTTTGCCTATATACTTGCATGTAAAATTTTGATTCCCTATTGTGGTTCCACCCTAACCCTGGGAGCCATGATTTGAAAAAACTTGAATCTACTTTATATCAGGAAGCTTTCAAGAAAATACAAATTTTTGTGGCCCAGTGGTTCTGGAGAAGATTTTCCCTATATAGTCGCATGGAAAACTTTGATCCCCGCAGCCCAGTGTGGCCCCACCCTACCTCTGGGAGTCATGATTTGAACAAACTTGTGTCTACTCTATGTCAGGAAGCTTTCATGTATATTTCAACTTTTACCTCAGGGGTCATGATAAGAACAAACTTGAGTCTATAATTCTATGTCAGGTCCAAGCTTTCACATAAATTTCAACTTTTCTGGCCCAATTAATGGTTCTTGAGAAGATTTGTTTTTAGATTTCCCACTATATATTCACATATTAAACTTTGATCCCCTATTGTGGACCCACCCAACCCCATCCCCATCCCCAGGTGCTAAAAAGCTCACACAAAACAACTAACCTGAAAGTTCATGCATCTGGTATCATGAGTCGAGTTTGCATCATTACATTTTTGATGAAGCGTCATAACAATTTACTCCAAGTCCGCTTGAATGAAAATTTAATAAATCCGACATGCCTTAATTACAATGTAATAAGATTATAAGATTTATTAATTTACGAAATAATGGTTCATGGCAAATTGACAATTATAGATGCAAAAAAAAAAAAAAAAAAAATTACCTAACTGTCCACACAATTGCCCAGATTACAAAACAACACTGGTCAGTCAATCCAAATATACACACTTAGTATTCTTTTTGCAAGATTTGGGAATGGTATAAGATTATAGAAAATAACAATAGAAGTGAATGCATGCAATTTTGCTAAAAGTTCTGCATCACATAAATTCTGCAAGATTACAAAGTCACTTGGTATAAAGACCACCAAGGTTGGGTTGGAAAACTGTTTGAGTCTATTGAGACCAGCTTATATAAGACTATTTTTAAACACTGCTTTAAAAAGATCATTCTTAACTGTTGGGGACCTTACAGTATGTACTGCAGGTTTGTAAGAATTAGTGCTGAACATTACAAGTCTGGGCAGTAATGTGTAATAGCCTCAGGAGACTCCAACACTTCATGAAAAAACAGCAGCTTTGATGATCAAATTCAGACTCTGGTAAAAGAAATTTCATTAAGGATAATGAATTCTGTCAGACTTTCTGACAGAAACTTTTACAAATACAAATAATTAAATTCTTTTCATCGATATCTCTATAGTGTTTTTCCAACAGGTTTGTCTCCCTAGCTCACAAGAGCATAATGTAAAGTGAAAGAACTTTGATTGATACCTGTTGTAATGATGCTATGTGGGTTTTTTTTTTTGAAAAGTCAAGTATATCATTCTTCTTCCTGTAGTGATTGCTGTCAAGGCTAAATAGTAACTTAAGGCATTCATGCAGCTATTCATCAAAATAACACAGAATTCTAAACCATAAAACCTATTCAATTCCTGAATTGATTTAACTGATAGAATTTAAAGGATATTTTCCAATGACAATTTTTTCTACATGGCCGGCTTTTAAAACTCCAGATCCAGCCCATTCCTATAGCATGATGGGGTACAAAAATCTTTTGCTTCTCCAATTATTAGCAATAAATCAATACTTGGAATGAACAAAACTCCCTCAAATCTTCAGAAGAAAGAACAAGGCAATGATTTCTAATACACTTGATTTTGCCATACTATTATCAAAATACTAGAAGAAGAATGTTGAATTGTTGCTATACATGTATGAACTATATGTATACTGTACAAGTCATAAGGTTAAAATTATGCCAATTCAAATTGCTAAGGAAGACAGCATATTCATAATTGCAATTAATATTTCAACAGCATAATTAATGCATGTTCTACCTAGCTGTATTCAAGATAGTTCTAATTCCAACTGAACTCTACGTTATATTCTTCTACTTGCTCTATGTATCCTTAGTTAAAAACTGCTTGTGGATATAACATAAGGTGTCAGGAAACACAATAATAAAACATTATTAATAGCACTGCTAAATGGTACACTGTACACCATCAATTAATTGCCCCCTTGGGTAGCCCTTCTAAAATGGTTCAATGCCAGCTTACACGTACCCCCCTGTAGATTCCATATCCTACATTTGACAATATTTTTCCATAGATGTTGATGTTATGATATTCGTGTTTTGACATTTGAAACCCTCCATAAATCTAGGGGTTATAGTTAGGGCAATGACATGAAGAATCTGTGTGTGAACCTGCTTTCCCAATCAATACAGTATACTCTGTTAATTAATGTGCTAATGGCATTGAACTGCTCAGACCTGTGCTCTGGCACTATTCCAGTGGGCCACTGGCCACAAACTTGTGTAATTAGTGGAATTTCCAATGTTTCCCAAAATTTGACATCTTCCAACATATTTTGTGGAAAGATTTGGACTCAAGATGGTAGGTGTATGGGAGCTAGGGTAGAAGGAGGCTTAATTAAGAAGAGTTGGTAAATAGTATCGGAATCACATGTATATACATGCATTGAAGACCCAGATATTTGAAAAAGATTAGTGATAATGATTAATTTGATACATTGTCATCTGATATTGTTAAAAGTCATGTACTATATGGCTCAAACAAATCCATGAGCTATGGTATAGAGTTGTTCCTGCAACAGCAACACCATCATCACATTTGGAGAGATTATTTTGGGGCATTTAAAACAAACAGCTAGCAAAAACCAGATGCCACAGCAAAATATTGTTGGTAGATATATCTAAATGTAAACAAGTACATTGATGGTTTTCTCAACTTTCCAAACCACAATTAATTTACTGTAATATTTGATGAACAAATTTTCATAATTTGTTCAGAGCCTCAAATGTTTTTAAAATACCAATAGGTCAATTAGAAGTATGAATTATTTTTAATACAATTTATCTAAAAATGAAATCTATGAACACTCTCTAGAATCTGATAACTCTTTAAAGGTATACCTGTAGTTTTCCAATATCCTAAAAGTACTATAGTAATCTTGAGGTATTGTAACTGACTAATTGTTTAGGTTTGTCACAGATGATTATTCTTGTGACAAATTGAGTTGGCACCTACCTTTTATGTACTTTCTATATATCATAAACAAAGGAAAAACCAACAATATTTCATCTGCACAATACACTGATGGGAATTTTAATGCATATATATATATATATACTCTACCACACTCAAAAACACTTTACAGGCACCATTTCACACCTGTAAGCATCCTACATTTACATTTATATGTACATTATCAATACACATTCATAATATCCTAAGGGAAGAAAGCAACAATACAATAAACCCTTACCTAAATTTTTCCAAGAATTTTTTTCAATCCTCAAAAATTAAATATAATGCAGATATTTTCAAATAAAATCCCAGGCCAATGTCATAGAATATTTGTAAGTACAAATAGTATCAGCTGTCTCAGGTGAGCTACTGCTACGCGTGCTGGTACCTGTAAACACTGCCACTCGTCTTCATGTACTGCAAGCTTGGAGGTTTTAAACCTCTCTATAATGGCTACAATGACGTGTGTGTATACGCCAGTCTGCAATGGCAAATCTTTCAGTTCAGTAAGTCAGAACCAGGGGAATGTCGCTCAGAGCCTTATTCATTAATCAGTTGTTATACATTTAAGAGGATTTCTATTGTTCACAGATTCTGATAATCTATACCTAAATTTATCTGAAGGTATCCATTTCCTAGTGTTTTATCAGACCATTTAATACGGGTGTTGGTTGTAAAAAAAAAAAAAAAAGAGCTTAAATTATTTTGCTATCTAAAAGTTAATCTCTATCAACACTTTTCATGCTTCAAAAAACTTTTCTGAAAAAAATTCCTTAGAAATGACAAACATTTCTGATATCTATCTATTAAAGGTCAAAATTGCAACAAAATTAGATTTTGTCAGGAACCCACAAAAAGTCAATATGATTTAATCTGCCATTCGCAATAATGACTCAAAACCATTCTAAATGATGACTTAATTCATACCTACAAGTTACTTATTGAACATACAACATAGAATATCACCTTAAAGCAAAGTGAGGCCTACATGTGCCATAACAGTACCCTCTGTACTACGACAAAAAAAATGTGTTTGTGCAAAGGTCAATGTTAAGCTGCATGGTCACCAGGTCAAAGGTTTTCGGTGTCAATGGAAAGGTCTTAAATTGCCACAAGAAATACACATACCAAATATGAAAGCTCTAGATCTTCCTCTTATCAAGTCATGTGTAAAAGATATGACCAAGGTTAAAGTTTTTTGCCACAGATAGATGAACAGATCAAAAATCTATATTAAAAAATTAGGGTTCCAAAATATAGCAGTTCAAAGATTTTGACCACCAAATATTCCTTTGGACCAGTAAACACCAACAATACATATCATAATAAAATTTCATTAAAATAACCAGTATGTAAGAAACATTAAGTTTTATTTTGCAAACTACAACTCAGAAGTGTTTCTTATAGCTGGTGCAGCAATTGCATCTTAAATCTAAGAGCTGGAAGTCATCATTTTAAATCATTATCTGGAATGCTGATCATAATCATACTCTAGTACTTTAACACAAAATGCCAGAAATATTTCAATGAAATATTCCATGAAGAAACAAAGAAGTTATTATATATAGATATAGCCAGATGCCTTTATAATCATAGGTGAATATGAAACACATTTCTCTGCAGGTATGATCATCATCATAGCCCTCGTATTCTGCAAATATCAGTTATGACATTCTCATTTTAAAAACAATTACCAGTACCAGCTATATTGTAATTATTGTGTTTCTAGAAAAACAAAATGAGATTTCAAAGCATTTCAGCTTTCCTTGTGAGAATGAATGATTGATGGATTGTATCTTGTTTCACATCCCTCTTGAGAATTTTTCACTCATATGGAGACGTCACCATTTAGGCCTATGCTCGGCGCTTACAATTTGAGCAATGAGAGTTTTTTAGTGTGCCACACCTACTGTGACTTGTGACATATATTTTTAAGTTCATCTCCGAGGATCCGTGACATTCACATCTGATGCCGAGCGTTTGGCGATGGAACTGACACTACTTGTTTTAATGACTTAGGTCTGTCATGGCCGGAATTCGAACCCCGAACTTCTGCATGTGGGGCGAACGCTCTACCTCTAGACTACTGTGGCTGTTTTGTGGGCAATCAAAAACTTAAAATGAGGGATGGAGAATCCAAAACTCCTGCATAAATCCATACTTATCATTCATACTTGTATATGTACATAATTAACTATCAAAAAGTAAACACATAAACTGTATTTTCCTTAAGCACATTCAGGATCATTCTGTTACATAGGGCTGATATAATTTATAATCTTCCATCTGCACAACCAATCATAAAGTATCATGATTAATCAAACGAGAAGTATAATCACAATATTCACTGAGCCAAGAGGGCAAGGTGGATATACATGTAGTACTTTGAGGGTAGAAAAAGCATTGTATCGACTGATGTCAATTATTGTTTTTCAATAGAATTGAATAATTCAAAACTTTGAAACCATCTAAATTAAGAGCTAGCTTACAAAAACTATATCCGATCGTCCATTTTTGTTCACAGCTAAAGTGCACGACCTAGTCGAATATGATTAGTGATGTGAACTTTTGTTTAATATATTAATCATTGAATAATTTAAAACATCAAGCTTTCCAAACAATACCTGGTTTAAGAGGGTCATCTTTATCTACAGTGTGATGCCAAGTTGAAAGTGATGAAAGACACAAGTTTTCGTTGGGCAACCAAACACTATAGAGACCAATCGTATCAATTTGTGAATTCCCAATTTATTTTTCATCCAATGTTGGAAAAATCTGTTTGTATTCACCTTTAATATATGTGGAGGTAAAAATGTTTTATTTTTTCTAGCTTGTCGAATCTCAGCCAATCAGAAAAGAAAAACTCAAAACTACTCAATTATAAAATAATAAGAAATATCTAAATAACTAATGAACTTACATGTAACACTCAGATAGGGGGAGGGGTGCAGGGCACATAACCTAACCAAGGATAAAAAAGGGACACATCAAAAAATGACTTTGTTACACATTATACAGTCAAAGAAATTAAACTGCATCCACTTAGGAGGTTGATACTTTGCATCGTCATAATGGCTGACTTCCTTTTAAATCATGGATGAAAATATAAATATCAGCAATATTTTCCTATTCATTTCTAACCTGCAAACTGTAGATCACGGATTCGAGATCAGCAGGAGTTTTAAATTTCTTTCAGATTTCTTTCTACTAAACCTGCAGTTTTTGACTTAAATAAAGTAAATTTGAAATTTTCCAATTTCAAAATATTGTTGTACATATCCTCCATATCAAATTTCTCTGGTGTACGTAGCATATACCTCCTTAACAAACACACAGTGAAAATTGCATGAAGTTACTGATTGTGTATCATATAATGAATCGTAACCTTAAAAGTTACAGTCTGTACCTAAATTCAGTCTTGCCATTTAATCTAGCCAGATATTGAAAGAGCCAGATATTGACAGACGATTGATTATTGATAAAAAAAAAATGTCACAGAGAGAAAGTGCCACATTAATCAATATGTCTTCCATGGTAGTTTCCATTCCAACAGAGCTGTATTCTAATTTCATAAAATCAAATACTGATCCTGATTTTGTATGGCAAAATGGATTAGCCACTCTTGTATACACACCATTAAACATCAATACAGTACCAAAATTATCACCATTGTTCAAATAATATGACATATATCATACCTAATTCAGTTAACTTCAAATATAATGCTAACCCATAAAATTCAATCACAAGCTAAGCTTGAGAGGTTTCTGCAAAGTATCATAACTTCCTTGCCAAGATGGTGTGGCTTCTCAACAAAGAGACAGGCATATCAAAACATTGAAATCCCTGTGTCTGCTCTGTCATAAGGAAGATGAGGGGCTATTTAAAGACTTGATCCCCCTCCCTCCCCAATAATTTGGGAATGTAGCATTATTTCAATACATAAAAAAATTCAACATTTAGTATACAAGACTAATAATACCAGTAGTACATAACTACAAGTATTATATTTCTGGATTCAGCAAAAAACAATAGAAGTATCATTTCAAAGATGTAGTTCTTAATCTGATGACAGAAAATCATTTAATCACAACAAATTCTATTGCTCCTAAAAGATCAATCTTGATGTGGCATCTGTCAAAGGCTTTCTTGGTAAAATATTACAATATAGCATGTGGCTGTTGCTTGATGACTTCATCTTTTCTCAATTTTCACTATTGCAATGGAGACCATCCTCACCTCAATAAAGATCAATAAATTACATCAAAAAGGCAGGGTTCCATGTTTAAGATCTATACAATCAAAAGCGTAAAGCCTCAAAGCTCATTTCTTCTTTTTGTGGAAATTATTAGCATATTTTATGCAACCTGACAGATTTTGTAAGTAAAATTGGTAGAGCTGGTGTACATCATTGAACACATTCAGATAATATTTATCATGAAGAAACAAGATCTGTTAACACAATCGTTATTAATTAGCAGTCAATAACTGAGAAACAGCCTTAAAACATGCACATCTTTCTTTTACATCCCACGACCTGCAGTTGTTGCAATCAATTATCAAGAAAGGAATCAAGCCTAGAGAAGACCACAAGACAGGCAGTAAAAGAAAGAGTAAATGTAGGATGTTAGCAGCAAATCCATTACACTGATGCACTGATGAAAACAGGAAGCATTGATACACCTAATAAATACTGACAATTTTATCAGACAATGTACCCAATCAAAACACAATAAATCTTTACCCAGCCATCCAGGTTTCAAAGAAGGGAGCTAGTGGCCTGTCTACAGAGATCTATAATATTGAGGTTTGGGGAAGAATTCATGAAACACAGCATGTGCTTCTTCCTGCCTCTTGCATTATTCAGAATGCTGACCTTTTTTGTGCCCTTTTCACTTGAGGTCTATATTGCGTAACATTGTCTTCTGTTTGTTCCTCCTAGACTTTTTAGCAACACTTTTTATAGTAACTAGAAAGTGTTGATGAAGGCTAGATTGATTGCTAAATTAATCTCCATCATCTCCATTAACCTTTATCTCTCTGGTGAAACCTCTTTCATTAAATAAGCCCTTCTGCACACTTCTTACCAGAATACTTGCTTGATGTTCCTTAAAACATTAAAATTCCACATTCCCTATCAACAATTAACAAGAGGTACTGTGAGCAATGCTCACTAAGAATACCCCCCCCCCCCCCCCCCCCCCCCCCGCCCAAATCTCCCAAAGGGTGTTGTTAATAGGTATAAATTACCTCTTTCCTGAGTGTAAAAATATGGTATGCCTTTGTAGAGGAAAATGGAAGATATAGTCCGAACACAAATCCATGGCATAAACCTATAATTTTGACCTTGAGATCAAAGGTCAAGGTCATAAATGTACATGACACATAGTCTCATGGTGATACACCCATGTCTTATGGTATGACGATGTCAAAACCCTGTAATCAATTTTGACCTTGAGGTCAAAGTTCAAGGTCATATAGAGGTCATGAAGGTACCTGACACATTGTTTCATGGTGATACACTCATGTGTCAAATATGGTATGCCTATGTCAAAGAACAAAGAAGTAATGGCCCTGACACGAATCCATTGTAAAAACCTTTAATTTTGACCTTGAGGTAAAGGTCATATGGACGTCATGAAGGCACATGACACATCGTCTCGTGGTGATACACTCATGTGTCAAATATGGTATGCTTGTGTCAAAGAACAAAGAAGTTATGGCCCGGACACGAATCCATTGTAAAAAAAACCTTTAATTTTGACCTTGAGGTCAAGGGTCAAGGTCATATAGAGGTCATGAAGGTACTCGACACATCGTCTCATGGTGATCCACCTGTGTGCCAAATATGGTATGCCTAAGTCAAAGAACAAAGAAGTTGATGGCCCGGACACGAATCTGCAAAGACAGACGGACGGACGGACAGACAGACAGACAGAGTGATTCCTATATACACCCCCCACCCCACCCCCCGAACTTTGTTCGGGGGGGTATAACTAGTATATGTACATTGAATTTATTGTATGCATGCACACAAATGAGGGTAATGCACCTAATATGTGGTTATGTGTCGTGGAGGTTTAATTAAGCATCTACAACTTCAATAAATACCCTTTTCGACCTGATATTATAAATATACTTTAAATGTACAACATAAACGAACTTGCTGACATTTATGAAATCCATTCCTAAAACAATGACAAACTGACAGGTAATCAGTCTGATTGACAGTACTCACAAGAGTCACCTATAATGAAATTATTTCATGTCAACATTTTGAGCACCTCGTCCTCCTTTTATCACATGCTTTAATATATGGGACATAACATACTAAACTCTATACAAAAGTGTAGGGCTGAAACAATTCATCGAAATATCGATACTGTTCAATATAAACGCTCGATTCAATGATCCATTCATTGCCTTGTTTTTCGGTTTGATACATTTATTACAAACGGATTTAGTAATATACATCAGGCTCGGCCTGTACTTATTGTTTTCCTTAAGGTTGATAAAAATAATAATAAACTTTATCAGTTTAAACTATAGAGCCAATTTGTAAACATTTTGCTTTAATATCTTTGATTTTGAATCTTGGTAATTATTTTTTCTTCAATGTTATTATTGGTGTCTTCTGTAAATTGTATCGTATTGAAAATATTGAATCGTGGTATGAGTATTGCAATATGTATCATATCATTTCAGCCCTACAAAAGTGGTTACATAATTTGATATTGTACATACATTTGTAGTTCGTAAGGAATGCATGTGTCAGTATGCCATCTGAAAAAGTAACAGAAATGAAATTAAATATATACTCACTCTCTTTTGAGTAGATATGAAAAAACATTTATAATGAGCATGTCACTACAAATAAATTTTAAGGACCAGAATGCTCACCTGAGTGAAATCTCTCTCTCTCTCTCTCTCTCTCTCATTCTCATTGCTCTTCTATACAGTTTTTAGCATAATGAACTTGGGTCTATTTTTATTGTTTGATTCAACTATTGTACAAAGCAAAAGGTTTAAAGGCATTTTACAATCAAGTGCAAGTCCTTGAACCAAGTCAATACCACAACAAGTTACTTTATGTCCTTGAACTCTTGTCAGTACATGTAATAATAATTGGTAATAATTGGTTACTTAACTTTATGTCCTTGAACTCTCATCAGTAATATAATAATTGGTTTAATTATAATAACTTGTGCATCCACATGTACTATAAAAACAATACTTGAAGTACATTTTTTAACAAATCATCCACTTCCTCTGACATATACATGTTTTGAAGTCAATTAATGCTACTGAGGGAAGCATTGTTAATTACATTTACAAGGACTTCTTTCTATTATATACATGTCATATAAATGCCTCTAATTTGGCATTTATTTGGGGAACAAGTAAGTCACACTAAAGTACCTGCTGCATGTAACTATCATTAATATACAAATGTACCATACTGCTAAGAGCAACATCTAAAATTATTATCCATCCTCAATGTATACAACTAAATAAATCTTTCATGATATTAAAGAATAGAATTTACTTACTAGCATTAAATGTTGAGAAAGATGACCCATTTGCAAACTTAAAAGTATCATATAATATTATAATCTATATCTATATACAAAATGTATGGTATTATATCAAGTCATTTAACAATAAACTCAATAATGGATCTACTTCTCCAAGTGAAAATTACTTTTTAATGAAATGTTAAGATGCTCATCTTTAAAAAGGATGGATAGAATTTAAAGAAATATGATTTTACTTATACAGTCAAAACTGCCATAGCGACCCACTGTATTAAGCGACTCACTGTTGTATGTGACCATAAAAATTCCTATCCCAAGGCGTAACCCTATCTATTGCCTTAGATAAATATATATTTAGTTTGCTTTGCACATATTTTTATTTTTTATGCACATTTTCCTTTATATTTCTTTGATATATTTAAAATATTATGTATGGATAGTGATGGCTGGGGATGAGTTAAATATAATTTAGTATGAAAACAACCTAATTTTTCCCAATTTTGTGTATATAAAGATCCACCTGTCTAACATGAGCAATGACCCTTGATTTTCAAAACCTTTGTGTGTAATTTCACGAAATTTTACCTTTATTTAGCAACTGTACATTTTTCAATTACAATGCGATTCCTATTTCCGATTTCAATCGAGCATGACTATATTCTGGGAATTATCGCCCCTAACACTTTCAGCAGTGATCCTGTTTAGTCGGCACTCTGAATCAATTATTATACCCAAGTTATCCATTGGTTAACGTGTAATCAACATGCAGGGTCGTGTGGGGTGAATTAACAAAAGCCAAGTGTGAATTTCGACGGACTTTCAGATGTGCGGGGTAGATCGGATATGAAATTTCCCACCTGGAATACCATTATGTTTAATAGAGTGGAAAATTAGCCTGATTGCGATATAAATCAGGTAAATATTGTGCTTGGGACTGAAATTTTAAAAGGAGTATTCACGATTTTCCTGTACAAGAAATCCAAACTTTCCAAGCGGCTCACTTCGACATATCCCGAGTATTTGACACATCCGATTTCAAAAAATTTGCCTGCATTAGTTCAAAACTTAAAAGATTTGCTTAGCAAAATGGATATTGTGATTTATTTAATGTCTTAGAATATTGAATAACACATTTCCAGCATTATTGTACAAAAGAAGATGCAACACTTCATCACTTGCTTTCTTATCACCAGACAGCCATTGCAATTTTTTTAGTTACAAATAGGCTATACATAAATACTCTTTACAACAAAATGTTTTCAAGTTTTAGAAAATTTGCATGCATTTCATAAATGATTTTAAATTTCATGTAATATGAAATGTATGCAAATTTTATCATTCTTAAACAAATTGAATGCAATTTTTTATGAATAATAAATTATAATACAATACATTGTATTTTAGATTATTAAACTTTAGTGTATGTATCATTAATTTTATTTTACAACTATTAAAACCATACTTGATATTTTAAATACATGTACAGTTATTTTCTCCATTGTACAATTTACAAACTATTTCTGTATACTATTTGTGAAATGCATTTAAGGCGGAAAATAAGCAACCTGTATTAATTAAGAGACCACCTGTCATATGTGACCTTTTTTCCATCCTCCATTGGACGGTCTCTTAATACAGGTTTGACTGTAATTCATTCTGACTGGACCCATAGAAGCACTTGACCTGTGCATTAACATGATATACCTTTATCCCAAATTCCAAATGTCCATTTGTATGACTGAGATAATATTGTTTGAAATTTCCAAAGTCCATGTGGCTCAACTCTCCAAACTATTTGACCAGAATTTCAAATATGAATTTGACCTGCAACTCCACAACCATCTGGTAAAGGTCTAACCTGACTTGTGTATTTCTCATGATGTATCTATGAGGGCGAGTCAATAAGTAACCAGCCTAACTTAATTATTTCCGTTTGAGATCCACCTCTTCTTTTTTGATGTAATTGCCCTCTAGTGTGATGCACTTAGACCAATGGTGTTCAAGTGCCATCAGCCCAGAACTGAAAAAGTCAGGGTCCTTTCCATTGACCCACTCCTCAACAGCTGTCACAACTTCTTTGTCAGACCGGAAATGATGTCCACAGATATCCTTTTTCAAGTTTGGGAATAGAAAGAAGTCGATAGGAACTAAGTCAGGCGAATAAGAAGGATGTGGTATTAATTCATACCCATTTCGCTTTACAGCATCCATTTCAACTTTGCAAGTGAGGACTCTCGCATTGTCCTGTTGCAGTAAAACACCTTTAGAGAGTTTACCTCGGCGTTTTTCACGGAAGGCGGTTCTCAGCTGGTCTAGCAAGTTTGCATAGTACACTCCAGTTATTGTACTTCTCTTGGGTAAAAAGTCCAACATAAAAACGCCTTTTGCATCCCAAAATACTGTGGCCATCACCTTGCCAGCAGATGGTTGCGTCTTGAACTTCTTTGGCCTCAGGGATCCAGGCCCTACCCACTGATGACTCTAATCTTTATTCTCTGGCTCATAATAATGAACCCAAGTCTCATCTACAGTCACCAGACATAAAAGAAAATCATCTTTTGACCTAAAACGCTTCAACAAGGTGCTGCATACTGATGCTCTGGTTGCCATTTGCTCATTGCTAAGGGATTAGGGGACCCAATGGACTGTTAGCTTGTGCATCCCTAAACGATCATGCAAGATTGTTGAAACGCTACCATGTGAAATGCCTAATGCCTGCACTATTTCTTCCACCTGAATTCGCCTATCAGAGTGTACCAGATCCCGAACTTTCTTGCACATTTCTTATCGGTGGCATCCAGTGGGCATCCAGACCTGGCTTCATCTTCTAAAGACGTTCTACCACGTTTTAATTCCCCTACCCAGAATTTAACCTGAGCATAAGATGGTGCAGAAGACCCATAAACATTGGTTAACTTGCCATGTATACCCTTGCCTGTTTTAACTTTTAAATACTAGTACTGAATAATAGCACGGTACTCAACTTTAGATGAAAAGCATGCATTTGCATCACTAGCAATGTTTGACATTCAATATCTTATTAAAGAATGACTCGATACGCGTGCAATTTTGTACCCAGGTATAAAACATGTATTGAAAGAAGGCATGAAAATCGTGACCTTGCCAGTCAATTGGAAATGGGATAGGCTGGTTTGACTCGTCCTCGTATATCCTGAATTTCAATTCACAAATTTCCATGTGTGACTGAGATAATGAGTGGGAAATATGAATTGTTTAAAATTGTTGAAGTCCAAGGGGCACACAAGTTAACTTATTCAACAGCTTGGTCCTGTCAGTTCTCATGTATGGAAGTGAGACACGGAAAACAATGGAACGAGACAAAAAAGAAAAAAGATCGACACCTTCCAGAATAGATGCTTGAGAAAGGTATTGGGAATAAGATGGCCAGAGCAAATATCAAATGAAGAACTCCATCATAGAACAAAAACAAGAAGAGCAAGTGAAATAATAATTCTCTCAGGAAGTGGAATTGGATTGCCAATCATTGGCCATGTACTAAATATGGAGAACACCAGGATTTGCACCACCACACTGACATGGTGCCCAGAGGGAAGGAGACAAGTAGGCCGGCAAAAAACAATGTGGAGAAGAACTACTGAACAGGAAAGGTTAAACCTGGGCGTTAGCAAGGGCAGTAGCCAGAGACAGAGGCAGGTGGAGGCAGTGTATTGGGGCCTTATGTACCAGTGGGCACGAATAGGATAGGTGAGGTGAGAAGGGGCATAACTTTTTCAAAAAGACCTTGGCCTGCATATTCTCAGATGTATCTATACCAAACCTCAGTTTAATATGTACATCCACAGCAGAAATAATGAATGGAAAATTAATGACGTAAAAGGGTAACACTATACGACTCTGCCATGGCAGGAGCATAAAAATAATTTTTTCTCAAAAATAGCACCTGTAAAGGATTGATATTGTATATTGTTTAACATCCCATTCGAGAATACTTGACTCATATGGAGATGTCACTATTGCTGGTGAAGGGGTGCAAAATCAAGGTCTATGCTCAGCGCTTACGACCTTTGAGCAGGGAGGAATCTTTATCGTGCCACATCTGCTGTGACATGGGGCCTCGGTTTTTACAATCTCATCCGAAGGACCGCCCCATTTAGTTGCCTAGCTCTTACAACAAGCAAGGGGTACTGAGGCCCTATTCTAACCCATGGTAAAGGAAATAATATTGATAAGAAATAAATAATTTCCTTTT